>NW_014543977.1:451236-454152 GCF_000741045.1 Vigna radiata var. radiata | reverse complement strand
GAATTGGCCAGCTACACCGAACTGGTTTTTCTTTGAAGTCTGTGTTACTGTTTTCTTTAGTGTGTGTCTGTTCTGCTTGGTATTAGCTCATTACCAAGCTTCTAGTTTAACTCAATTCCTAGAGTCATTGCTTCTAGTTTTCTAAACTGTAGAACTAAGTTGTTTCAATGCTTGCAGATCACTGTTTTGGTCAAAAATGAAATAAAGGCATATAAGTTGAGTAAATCAGTTCAAAAGAGGCAAATTCTGAAAAGTAAAACAAGGAACTGAATGCGTGAATATGAGTAAAAGCCTATGAAATTGAGTAAACTGACCTTGAGAAAACCAAACAAGCATCATTAAACTTGCTTGAGTGGATTCCAGTGAGCAATTGTGTCCAGACTTGAAATTGCTAAAAATAACTATTGGACAAGATCAATTTGCATCTGAAACCTGTTTTCAACGATCAGTTCTACAATTCTTTGCTATTTTTTCTTTTATTTGCTTTCTTCATCTGTGTTAGAGCTATCTATAGGTTCTGTTTGAGTGCTCACGTTCTTCCAAGCTTTATTTCTTGCTTGTCTTGATTGTTAAATCTGGTTTTGTTCATCACAAGTGCATATTGTTCTGCTATTCTTAATTGAAGTTTTTTCTTGCTTTTGAAATCTGCTCTAGAGTCTGTCTAGAGCTGTCTTTTCTTCTCTACTGTGAGTATCCAATTGTGTATGTCCTGTTTTGTTCTGCCTATCACAGTGATCTTTGCTTAGTCTAGCCTTTGCCTGTTTGAGAAGCATTTTCACTCTGGTTTCTGGATTTTGAAAGAGGTTTGTGTGCTTGGTAGCATCTTAGGTGGTGGTTGTCTAAAAGACTCTCTAGCCTTAAACTGCCAAGGGAGAATCTCCCTTCCAAACCCTCATTTGTGTGTTTTACATTTCTTAAGAGAAACCTTGAGTGATGTGAGATTTTTAAGGCTGTCTTAGCCTAATTCCTTGGCATATGAGAGAAGAATTTGTTGTTAATCTAACTGAGTTGTTGACTGTTCACTGTGCAGGAAAAAGAGTTTGACTGATCAAACTGGATCAGCTGTGTTTGGATTCATTTTAATCTGCCATTGCATTCATTTTGAACTCTAAATTGTTTGCTGCACCACTGGTGTCATAACTGTCTTGCATGTGATTATTGATTTCATGGTCTAATTGAGTTGTGATCCTCTTTCTAATTGCATTGAGAAAATAGTTTTGCAACTTTGTTCAGACTTATTGTTGCATACTGTTGCATGATACCTAGTTGACTTGTGGTATAACTGTGCATGAATTCATCTGTTTTGGGAAACTAATCTTGTACATTCACTTATTTGACTGCAACTAATGTAGTGGTAAAAGGTATTGAGATAAAAACTGATTTCAAAATTTTCAGAACCATTTCTGAATTGAAAAGCTGACCAAACAATTTATCATTGCATGTTCCATTTTTGTTTCTTGGTTGGCAGATTGGCATATTATTCCTGCATTGCATTGGATTGTCAGATTTTAAAATTAGAACTGAGCATTGCAGGGTGTAATAATAGAAATTGGGATTAGTTTAGTGGAGCAGGCCAGAAGCACCCATCTGAATAGGGAAGTTATTTGCTTAAATTAATTGGGTTATAAACTGTGCTTTGTTGGATTGATTGAACTGCTGATTTTGAGTGAATTCTTGTGCAGCAAATTTCAATTGGAAGCAACGGAAATTCCTTTAGCTGCTTCAACTGCACCGAGAGCAAGGGAAGTCCTTACTGCCATTTATACATCTGTTGTGCAACTTGATTAAAGGGGTAAGTGATAAGCTGTGTGATATGTGTGCAGGAGTGGTGAATGAGATCCAAGGGAATTGAATCCAGAAGCTTGATGCTGTCAGGAAAACAAGATCTGGGCACAAAAAAAAGACTGGACCGTAGCAGCAAGATTTGGGTCGTAGCATAGGAATGAATGTTTTTGTAATTTTTTTTCATTTTTCTGTGTCTTTGATGGGCTTGTGTCAGCCCAATGTCACTGTTAGTTTTTTATTTTTTTCTGGTTTGTAAAGGGCCTTTTATAAAGTCCAAGTTTGGAAGAGTCCTTGGTGCTCTTTCCATTCTTGGCAACCTTTCTTGATTGTTTTTTTTTTTTTTTTACTTTTAGCATAGCTAGACAGGTGCATAGGAATAGAATTTGATTGTTTTGCATGTGTATGATTTTCACGTGTAGGTGTGACCTTTGTCACATTAGAGTCCGAACGTATTAGGGGTCTTAGAGTCCGTTTTCATTGTTTGTTTCTTTTGAGTCTTGTACATTGTTTTTAAAAGTAATTTTACTTTAAAGATGTCTAGGATTAGTGAATTTGAGAAGCAACATATTTTTAGGAAAATAATGAAACAAATTGGGAATTTGGAAGACAGCATGAATCAAGATAGGCTTCATACGGAGTTGCAAACCTCGATCATTAACAATGAGTTGAAAATGCTAAAAAAAGAACAAGTTCGGAATAGGGAGAGGTCTAGGGAAAATTACACTATAGACTTCCAAAGTAAAAGAGAATTCCTAGATAGGCTCCAAAAGTTGCAACAAAATTCTATGACTGTGCAAGAATATAGGCAAAAGATAGAGTTATATCAAATGAGGGTAGGAATTGTTGAGAGGGAAGAGACTACCTTAGCCAGATTTTTAAATGGGTTAAATTTTGACATAAGGAATGAGGTTGAATCACTACCTTATAAAGATTTAAATGATCTTGTTCAAATGTGCATAAAGGTAGAACAACAACCATTTTCTAGAAGAGAGCAACATAGGAGAGAAGAGGAAGAAAGAAGAGAGCAACATAGGATAGAAGAGGAAGAAAGAAGAGAGCAACATAGGAAAGAAGAGGAAGAAAGAAGAGAGCAACATAGGAGAGAAGAGGAAGAAAGAAGAGAGCAACATA
>NW_014543977.1:448410-450051 GCF_000741045.1 Vigna radiata var. radiata | reverse complement strand
AGTTCTCCATCTTCTTCTCATATTCCGCTGCGTATTCTTCGTCGGAGAAGCTTCGCCGGAGTTGAATCGCGCCTTCGGTCAACTTCTCTCGGAACGTCTTGTATCAACTGTCCTATTTGTGTCTCTAGTGATCTAAAAGTTGTCTGATCACTCGCTTGTTGAGATTCATAGACCTTCAAAAATTTATCAAACCTGTTAGTTAATTCTCTGACTGTCTCGGTCAAGCTGCTCAACTGCTGCCATAAGGGAGAGGGTTGCTGCCGAAAGTGACCTCCTTGTCCAGAAGAAGTATTCTGGCTCTGTCCAATAACTGGATGATTTTTCCAACCTTGGTTAGAACCACCTTGGTTGAAACTTCCCTGTTTGTACGGAAATTGGGCCCCCATATAATTCACGTCCTGTTGCATTTCCTGTGTAAAAGCATATTGACCATTAATATGGTCACCCCCACATAACTCGCATAGTTGTTGAGCTTGGGAAATATTCCTGAGCCCCCTAGGAAGTTCAGAAACGACCTTTAGCAACTTGTCCAATTTCTGACTAAGCAGGTGATTTTGTGCTGCTGCTGCTTCTTCAATGGGGAGATGTAAAAGTCCTCCTTTTTGCGTGCCTCTTTCACTTTGTGACACTTCACTGAGAGCCATCTCTTCAATTAAGTTGTACGCCTCATCCTCTGTCTTTCTATTAATGCTACCTCCAGCCGAGGCATCTATCATCATTTTGGTCTGAGCACGCAAACCTCCAAGGAACGCTAGCAAGTATGAAGCTTTATCAAACCCATGAACTAGAGTTGCTCTCAACAATCCTTTGAATCTATCCCATGCTTGCCCCAGTGTTTCTTCCATTCCTTGTTTAAAAGAAGAGATTTCTAACTTCCCCTGATTGATCCTTGGTGGTGGGAAGAATTTAGTAATAAATTGTTGGACTACCACTTCCCATGTCCTGAACGTTCCCTCCGGGAAAGAATTCAACCAGTCTTTTGCGTTCCCTCCAAGTGAGAAAGGAAACAAGCTAAGTCTGATTTTATCATCCGTCACTCCAGTTATCTTCACTGTGTTGCAAATTTCTCCAAAGACTGTCAAATGCTTGTAAGGATTTTCATTTGACAACCCATGGAATTGGTTGTTCTGGACTAACTGGATAAGTGTCGGACACATCACCATGCTAGTTGTATTGTCTGTTGGCACTGCAATGCTGTTAAAATTCAAGGGGCCAACTGTATTAGCTGCGTATCCTAGAGTGCGTCTGGGAGGAGGTTGAAGGGCCATCTCCTCAAGATTTGGTTCAAAAGTCTCTGGTGGAGTAACTTCTGGAGAAAGAGATCTTTCACAAAAAGGGCGTCTCTTCCTCCTCTCGTATGGTAGACCTTCAAGCAGAGGTTGTTGGTTTTTCCTGCTTCTAGTGTGTATTGTCTCCTGCATTCACAAGGAACACACCCTAAAAGCACTTTTATAGACAATAAAACAAAATGCAGTAAAAGAAAAATAAAAACAAAAATAATTACAATCAAGTCAAATCCAATCAATTCACACTACTAGACAAATAAACCTCGAGTCCCCGGCAACGGCGCCAAAAACTTGTTGACAAATTGGCAAGTGTACGAAATCGTACAAGTAATAAAAATGGTAAGACCAAGTATCA
>NW_014543977.1:442832-447226 GCF_000741045.1 Vigna radiata var. radiata | reverse complement strand
AAAGATTACATTGTTTTCCCCAACAACACTAGGGTTTAGTTCACCATAGACATGGTGAAACTAGATGAAAAATGGAAGAAGAATGGAAGAGCAAACCCTAGAAAAGATGAAAAGGAGCCTAAGCATCCAAGAGATCCCCTCTAGAGAGCAAAATTAGGTCTGGCCGTTCTCCCCTGTCAAAAGAATGACTCTGAATTCGTAATAGGGGTATTTATAGGTGAGGAACGCTTCAAAAACAGGCCCAAGTCCAGCGTGCCACCGCCGGGCGGTTTAAGTCTGCCGCCCGGCGGTTTCCCCTAACCTGCCGCCATCGCCTACCGGCAATCGCCACCGCCCGGCGGTTTCCCATATCTTGCTGCCACCGCCCGGCGGCAATCGCTGGCACCCGGCGGTTTCCCTCAGTGTCAATTTCCATGCCTACTCCTCGTCCTGGACCGCCCAACGGTTTAAGTGTGTCGCTGGGCGGTGCGTCGACTCTTCAAAACTTCATTTTTCTGCTCTTTTCTTGAGTCAACGACCTGTATCTTCAACTCCATTCTTACTTTTCTCAGATTAGCTACAAAACAATGCAAAATAAGTATAAAATCGCTAAAAACAACTTTTGACTCTCTCCAAACTCATTTATTGAGTTTTGCTTGATTCTGAGCTCATTCCAAGTAGTAAAGGGTGTAATTTGGTCCAAATTGCCATATGAAAATAACTGTTTTTCAACCTTCATCAACACCCCAAACTTAGAATTTTGCTTGTCCTCAAGCAAAACAAACAAAACANTCACACAAAACAAAACTTGGCTTTATATTGTTTCATCCAATGCCTCAACAATCCCAAGGTACAAGACAAAACCACTCAATTCAATATCCTCAGTGAAATCCAAAATAAGATGCATGCTTTCAACCCAGAGATTGCACAATAGATGTTACATACTATGAATGATCAAATCATACCAACCAAGTGTTTCACTCAATCACTCAAGTGTTTAAAGTGACATTCCAACTCTCAATTATTCACAAGTCTCATAAAACAAAATTACCATTCATCTCAAACAATCAACATCTTTACATGCAAATACCATTCATAAAAAAACTCTGTGGATACTCATAATAATGTAAAAAATCTCTAACATCATTCACAATGAAAAGTAAAAATAAGAAATCAGAGGACGCTCAAACATCATTCACAGTGAAAAGGTACAAAATCTCTTTTGGATACTGATAATAATTATGAGACCGGACGTTAAAGTTAGTGTTAAAAAGAAATAAGAAAAAATAGTAAAAAATTGAGCAACCCTTAGCATCAAATTATCTCTATATGCGACGTCAACTATAAAATCTACCATTGGAAAATTATGAAATTCAACAATTTTCTCATAAATATATTTTATATATGAAACGCATTAAATGAAATGCAAGCTATATTTNTATATGAAACGATGAAGGACATTAAATCATGTAATTATGGTCAGCAACAGTCAATTGAATTAATGTCGATTCTCATCCGCATTGACATTCAAACATCATTCAGTGAAATAGTAAAGAATCTCAAATATCTCATTGGATACTGATAAAATCTCTTTGGATTACTGATAAAATCTCTTTGCATACTGATAATAATTTCCTCTGACGAAAACTACGTCGAAGATTTAAGAGGTTTCGACGTTAAAGTGAAAGTTTAAAAGAAAAAACAAAAATAATTTAAAATGGATTGGCGTTCAAACATCATCCAGTGTTAAAGTAAAAAATCTCTTTGGATACGGTTAATAATTTGAAAAAATCTCTTTGGATACTAATAATAAACGAAAACTACGTCACATATCTATGGGACTACGACGNTAAAGTGAGTGTTTAAAAGAAAAATGAAAAAATAATAAAAATTTGAGAGACCTTTGGCTTCTGGTAAAAGCGAACAATTAATGCTTCCAAACAATCCAAATCCCTTCACGTCGATGCTCGTTACATCATGTCCCCAGAAACTCCGACTTTTATTATTATTACAAATACAACATCAAATCGTTAATGGATTTCGACAATTATTCTTTGATTGAAAGAATAGTTAAATATAACGGGATTAACCAAAGAAATAGGTTAACAGATTTGGATTTCATTTGAAGTTCTACCTTTCGAGAACCTATCCTACATAACTTCGGTAATCAAATTCATGTTAACTTTTTTCCTTCCTTTTTCCTTCAATTCCTTTATTAAACGAGGAGACTTCTTTGTTAACCATGAAGGTTTGATGGAAAACAAAAGGAAAATGTTAACACTTATGAATTTCAAGTAGACCCTCTGAAAACATATCCCACATTCTCCATTGTTAACTTTTTTTCTTTTTAACTTCCTGTTTTTGGTTATAATGTATACCTTCATCCTTGTTTATATAGGACGTCGGTGATCCCAAAAAATGGACGTCAATCTCCAGGAATTTCCATCGAATGCACTCAATATTCAACGTCAATTGTAGAATTTAAAATTTTTTGAAGTTGTTTCCACAATAGAAATCAGATAGCTCTGAATTCTAATGGTAGAGAACAACTCCAAGACCATCCGAATTTGACATTCAAACATCATTCAGTAAAAAAGTTAATAAAAAAGTGATACAACCCGTTCTGACGAGGACCATAGATCTGGTGAAGTTCGACAGATGAGTTGGACAACAGACGCAGCGGAAGACCAAAATCGGAGAGAATCCTAAGTTTTGGTGGTTTGTTTGGTGTAGATTTTAGGGTTGGGGTTTTGAGAGGTTTTAATCGGTGAAAGAGAGGAATTCACCGATTGAATCGGTGAAATGGCAGAGATTTCAGTTCTAATCGGTGGAAAAGACGAAAAACGATGGCTGAAGCAAAAATGAGGAACCAAACTAAGGTTTGATCGGTGGAAAAATGAGGAATCGAAGTTTGATCGGTGAAAATGATGTAAACCGGAGAAACGACCGGTGGTTCGAACGGAGATGGTGATGATAAGGTAGATCTAGGCAAGGAAAATAGGTTTACCGGTAGAAGGAGTGTGGATCGGAGGTGGAAGACGCAGATCTGTGCTCGAATGGCGGAAACCCTAGCAGAGACGTTGCTTCGAGAGAGAAATGCTCTCGAAGAAGCTAAGAGTGAAAGTGTTGTTTATGAGTCAGGCTGCAAAGGAGAAAATGATGCGCTGAGGTGTTGAAGCGCTGACGCAGGTAGAGGCTATGTTGGAGCAGAGGATTGGATCTCCGTGGAGGAGAGAGAAGCACGGTGGAGTAATTGGAACAATGAAATAATGAAGTGTGCTTTGGAAGGAGGCTAGAGGTCTTTGGACTCTCTAGCCAATGACTTTCAAGGGAGAATTATTTTCTGAATTAGAAAACCAAATTCTCATTAATCTCAAAAGTAAGTACAAGAAGTGTAGGCATGGCTATTTATAAGACTAGAAGTCCCACATGCCTAACACAATAGAAAGTACATAAAAGAAAAACTACACTAAAGACATTGGGCTTTGGGCCCCGCGTATCATCCCCTTCCTCTTGGAAAGGATTTGTCCTCAAATCTGATGGTTCGCCTGAGGACTTATTTTTGTAAACTCCATAGAAGTTCCTCCTGGATCAAATATTAATCTGCAATAAGCATCAAACATATCTCTAATTAGTTTTATTTGACCCAATAAGATATATAAAGGAATATGTCTAGAGGAAGGTTTCCTAACTTTGAAATTTTTATGTTTATGATTAAAAAGAAACCTTACTCCATTTAAAAATTTATTTTTGTCTTGAGTTAATGATAACTTGGAAGATATCTCTAACTCAAGTATTTGATTGCCATGTGATAAAGATTGCAACTTTGGAAAAGGTTTAATGGCAATTCCTTGGAAAGAAAAGATAGAATTAGAACATTCAATAACAAATGGAAAGTGAAAAGATAGAAAACCTCCCCTTAAAAGTTTGGATTCTATTGTAAAAGTAGGAGATGTTGCCATCAATCTCTTCTCTTTCATTTTCTTCCTTTCAATTTCTTCCTTCTCTTTCTTTTGTAATCTCTCTTCCACTTCTCTCTTTTCTTCTTCTTCCTTTCTTTCTTTCTCTTTTCTTATTCTCTCGTTTTCTTCCTCTTCTCTTCTCTGTTGCTCTCTCCATTCTTCCTCATCTCTTCTCTCTTTTTCTTCCTCTTCTCTTCTTACTTGTTCCCTTCTCTCTCTTGCTTCCTTTATTCTTTCTTGCTCTCTCTTTAATCTCTCTATCCTATATTTGCTTGATTCTTCCCATTGTCTCATAAGTTTCTCTAAAAACTCACTTTCTCTACGAGAAAACCCACTTAAATTTTGTATGAACAACTTGCCTTCTCTAATAAGCTCTCTCATAAGTTCTAAGTTACTTTGAATATTTGGAGGCACAAACTTTCTTCTCAAACAAGCTTTCAATTCTTTCCAATT
>NW_014543977.1:434143-442176 GCF_000741045.1 Vigna radiata var. radiata | reverse complement strand
GGACTCTAATGTGACAAAGGTCACACCTACACGTGAAAATCAAACACATGCAAAGACAATCAAATTCTACTCCTATGTCTAGCTAAAATTTAAAGAAAACAAGCAAGAAAGGTTGCCAAGATTTGAAAGAGCACCAAGGACTCTTCCAAACTTGGACTTTATATAATGACCTTTTTACAACCAGAAACTAAGACTAACAGTGGGCTAACACAAGCCCATTACACATCAAAATCAAATACAAATAAAACAAAAATAAAACTATGCTACTGCTAATGATGACTTCCACTGCTACGGTCCAGCTCATGAAGAATCACGTGTCCAAAGTTGTTGTCCTATCCTTCAGGAGTCTCGTGCTCCACTTGGTACCTTTGTGATAAATTCTCTTGATTTCTCTAGGATAGTCCAATCCTACAATCACAAATGCACACAACTTCTGTCAGTTACACCCTTTGACTGAGAAGATTACGCACAAGATATAGGTAATGAGAACTTCCCTTTCTCTTGGTTGCACAAGCTTTCCACTTAGAATTTGCTTCAAACTGTACTGAGATTATATTACTGCTTAAATTTATGGACTCCAAATATTTGGCAGCTCTGCACACAAAAATTTCACACCTAATTCCAGCAAGGTACAAATGGCAAGGACTATTTAGACCAGATTCAGATATATGTAATTCAATCCTGACAGCAACAGATCAAGCATCAATTCCAATTTAAACAAAAGCTGATCAATTCAATGAATGTTAATAATGGGATACCATGCAGACCATATTCATCTAACTCATTCAATCATGTAATCATAACTGGAAATGCAATGCTTGATTCACTTTATAAAACTGAAAGAGGTATGACAGTTAAAACAATGTTGATGCACAAGCCTATTTGTTTCAAACAGTTCAACTCGTTCACGGTAGTACCAGAACAGTAACTATATCAAACAGATTTGGAATGAAACTAGATGCATTCAAGAATTTGCAAGCATTCACTCTAAATCAAACTGAATTCTACACTTACTCAAATACACAAAAACTGCTTTCTCAAAACAATTTTAATTTCCGTTTCAATAGAGAAAGAACAATGGTTCTAATCCATGTCAGAAATCAGTGTAGCCTTCTAATCAAATCAATGGACAAAGAGTAAAGTGAGGCAAATCAGGGTTCAATGCAAATTTCAAAAATTTAATCAGACCATGAAATTAGCAACCATATTCAAAACAGTTATGATAAAAGTGATTCAGCAAACAATTTAAATTCCAAAATGAATGTAGGAGCATATTAAAATGAAATGGAATCAGCAAACAGTTTATAACTAAATTGAATGCAATAGCAACTCAAACAAGCACATATGCTCCAATCTGATCACTCAAACTGCTTTGTCCTGCAAGATGAACAGTCCAAAACAGTTAGATGAAAACTGAAGTATCTTTCTCCCAAATGGCCAAGGAAATTAGGCTAAAGTTAGCCTTACAAAACACGCATCACTCAGGTTTCTCTTAAGAAATGTAAATCACACAGAGGAAAGGTTCGGAAGGGAGATTCTCCCTTGTCAGTTCAAGGCTGGATAGTCTTTCAGACCATCACCACCTAGGATGCTACCAAGTACACAACCTTTCTCAAATTTTCCAGAAATCCAGAGTGACACAACTTCTCAAGAATAAATGGCTAGGCTAAAGCAATGACAGATACTAGAGACAAGCAGGACAGTTTAAAGCAATGAAAGCACAACAGGTCTATTGCCTAAGACAACTCTAGAATAGATGAAGAAAGCAAAGAAAAGATCCAATTAGGAACAGCAGATCAGAATGCACGTGTGAAGTAGACAAAAATAAGAAAGTCAATCAAGACAAGCAATAAAAAGCAACTTAGAAAGGCTGGCACACAAATTGAACATATGATTGGCACTAGAACAAATTTTAAAAACAAGAAAAGGACCTAAGTTGAACCAGTATTGAACATATTTGATTTTCCATATTTGATGTTCTAAATTAGAGGCAGCTATTGTGAATTGCACTAAGTCCTTCAGCTCTTCTTCTTTTTTTTATAACTTGTAACAATAGGATTAATCCTTAATTGCTTCCAATGTGATTGACTTACTGCTCTTGCTACAATCCACAATAGACTAAAACCAATGCAGTTTTCAAATCAGCACTTTACTTGTATTAGATTAATGGTTCAACTTAATAAAAAGAAATACAGAGAAATGGTTTCATTGATTACTTTTGACTCTAGCATCAAATGAATATCTGAACATAACAGTGTCTTAAAATTTATATGTTAAGCTCACTGGTATATCAGAACTGTCATATGCAACTACAGCTTTTGAAGAATCAAATTTCACTATTAACTAAAACTGTATAAAAGGAATTTGAATAACAAAATAGCAAAGACTCTAGGAATTTGATTAAACTAGAAGCTTAGTAATGAACTAATACCAAGCAGAACAGACACACACTAAAAGACATTCAAAGAAGTACCAGTTTGGTGTAGCTGGTCAAAACAAAATTCTGCAGATTAACAATGTGCAAACAAGCTAGGCTAAACCCTTCATTGCTTATTTGGTATGCATTTGCTACTCACAAAGCAGAATTTCATTCAAATATTCCAGACTCGAATTATTCAGAATTGAAACTACATGTAATTATGCGCAGTGAAGCAGATTCAAATAGCAATGCAACTTATAACTTCTGCCACTGAAATCTACCACCAAGCTCATTCAACCGAATGTCATAGCTTGTATTGATGAATATAATTTACTCAGTGCAGTTTTCTAAGACTTGTTCTGGAATTAAAACTGAAACAATGCTTAGAATGACAATACACACACTAAAATCAATATTGATACATCCTTAGCAATCTGTCATCGAATCTCATTTAACAATTTCGTAGCTTCTTTTGATGTACAGAATTTACACCAAAGCGTACTTCAATTTCTAACTCACGAAAGAAATGACAAGAAAAACAAAGCACTGATTAAAAGGAAACAATGCACATGACATATAACATAACAGAAAATGATTTCAAAACTTAAAAGACTCAAATAAATTGGAATCACTGAATTAAGATGAAAATAAGACTCAAGACGCAAGGCACAAAACAAATGCATCTACACAATATTGGAACCTAAACACAGAATAGCAAAGAACATAGACATTGAATCAAAACTCATCAAGACAGTGAATGAAAATGATGAACAACACGAGAATGATAAAGAAAAACAACACGACTCAGAATCAAATGAGACAAAACAATATGAATCAACACGAACAGATAAAGAATCAAGACAGAATCGAAAATCAGAGAAGCAACGCAAATCAGAGAGAAACACGATACTTAGCTTTGAAGCGTGCCTAACCCGAGGAAGAGAACTTATGCTCTGATTACCACATGATACAACCCGTTCTGACGAGGACCATAGATCTGGTGAACTTCGACAAATGAGTTGGACAACAGACGCAGCGGAAGACCGGAATCAGAGAGAATCCTAAGTTTTGGTGGTTTGTTCGGTGTAGATTTTAGGGTTGGGGTTTTGAGAGGTTTTAATCGGTGAAAGAGAGGAATTCACCGATTGAATCGGTGAAATGGCACAGATTTCAGTTCTAATCGGTGGAAAAGACGAAAAACGATGGCTGAAGCAAAGATGAGGCACCAAACTAAGGTTTGATCGATGGAAAAATAAGGAATCGAAGTTTGATCGGTGAAAATGATGTAAACCGGAGAAACGAACGGTGGTTCGAACGGAGATGGTGATGATAAGGTAGATCTAGGCAAGGAAAATAGGTTTACCGGTAGAAGGAATGTGGGTCGGAGGTGGAAGACGCAGATCTATGCTCGAATGGCGGAAACCCTAGCAGAGACGTTGCTTTGAGAGAGAAATGCTCTCGAAGATGCTGAGAGTGAAAGTTTTATTTATGAGTCAGGCTGCGAAGGAGAAAATCATGCGTTGACGCAGGTAGAGGCTATGTGGCAGCGGAGGATTGGATCTCCGTAGAGGATAGAGAAGCACGGTGGAGTAATTGGAACAATGAAATAATGAAGTGTGCTTTGAAAGGAGGCTAGAGGTCTTTGGACTCTCTAGCCAATGACTTTCAAGGGAGAATTATTTTCTGAATTAGAAAACCAAATTCTCGTTAATCTCAAAAGTAAGTACAAGAAGTGTAGGCATGGCTATATATAGGACTAGAAGTCCCACATGCCTAACACAATACAAAGTACATAAAAGAAGAACAAAAAATGAACGACCTTTGGCTTTTTGTTGAAGAAGACATCCCATGGACTCAATATGCGACGTCAACTATCTAAATTTAATTTTCTTTAGAGTTGTTTCCACCATATGAAATCAAATAGCTTTGAATTTAATGGTAGAAGACAAACCCAAGACAATTTAAAAAACGATTCATACATTGTAGAATGTTGAAGTTGAAAAAGATTTTTATACAATTATTTTAGATCCTAAAATTGTTTCAACATTAAACATATTGTGAAGCATATTTCTTTTTCCTAAGCATTTCCCTTTCAGTAAGATATGTTAACCATTTCTGTAATATAAATAGAAACATTTTGTAAACTTGAACTTGAAAGGGCTCCTTCATATGCAATGACGATGAATGAACTACTTCCAAGTTAAAATTATGAAATTGCAATATGAAGAACATAAATGCTTAAAAATCTTAGGAAAAGAAAATCCAAAGGAAATAAAAAACTTGAATCCTAATATGTTCAATATGGAAACAAGAGGCAAGGGATTATGTGAAATGCAAGCTATATTTATAGATTATTACCAATAAGGAGCATTGGTAAATCCTGAAGAATTGTTTTGGTGATGCTGCAAGAAGTGGTATTTGAAGAGAACATTAGAATTATTTAAAAAGCAACTTGTAGAATTTGGATGTTGTAGGAAAATATTAAACCTTGTAATTTTTACTGGAATAATCGATTATGGACAAGCTATAATCGATTATCACTTGCATTTAGTACTAGAATAATCGATTATCATGAAGCAATAATCGATTATCACAAGTCATACTTGAATAATCGATTATCACTTCATATAATCGATTATCACTTTTTGAAAAACCTGTAACGGACTTGAATAATCGATTATCACTTCATATAATCGATTATCACTTTTTGAAAAACCTGTAACGGACTTGAATAATCGATTATCACTTACAATAATCGATTATTCGTGGTAGTTGGGACCTAACCTTTGGCATTCAGTGCAATTGGCTATATATTGGCTTCTGTAAACTTCAGAGGCAACGTTTTTGAACTAAGAAGCTTAATAGAACACTGTTTGTCAGAGGAAAGTTCTCAGAAGCTTTGTTCAAAGTTCCCTTGCTTGGTCTCGTGAAAGGAGAGGCTCGTGTATCGTGTGTTGATAGCCGGAGCAGACTCTCTTCGAGTTAGCAAGGCGCTCTGCCTGGTCCCGTGAAAGGAGAAGCTCGCGAATTATTGGTCGATTGCCGAAGCGATTCTCTTCGAGTTGTCAGAGTGGTCTTCTTCCGGTTCACTCGTCGAAATAAGGTTCTTTTATATTTTGTTCACTTATTGTAAATCTGTGAGATTGTTTTTAGTGGAACTGTTAATCACTTTTTTACAGTGATTAACGACTGGACGTAGATTCTGTTGAATCGAACCAGTATAAAAATACTTGTGTGATTTTTCTATTCCCTACACTCATTTCATTTTACACATATTAAGTGTTTGATAAATTTTCTTAAAGAAAATTGATTTGCGAAAAAGAACCAACTTGTTTCTTAAAAGTGACCGAACACGCTTATCCGCTACTCTAAGTTTTAATTTCGCTGCGTTATACTCATCGAACCATACCCCTCCGATACCTACAATTGGTATCAGAGCTTGCTTTGATAGTTTTTCAAAGTATTTGCAAAAATGGTTGGTCAGAATCAAAACCTTGTATATGCTGAGGGTGCTTCCATTAACAGACCTCCACTTTTTACTGGAGATAACTATGCTTTCTGGAAAGTTAGAATGGAAATTTTTTGGGGTCTATTGATAGAGGCATCAGGGAAGCTGTACAAAATGGTCCTTATATCCCTATGAGCACAATTGATGGTGTAGAGGTAGAAAAACCATATTTTAATTGGACTGCTGAAGAAAATAAACGAGCTCAACTTGATATTAAAGCTCGCAATATAATTTCATCTGTTGTTGTAAGTGATGAGTTTTATAGAATTTCAGTGTGTAAGACAACACAGGAAATGTGGGAGGGCCTCAGAGTCACTCATGAAGGAACAGGGGACGTGAAACGTGCAAGGAAGAACACTCTCATTCAGGAATATGAGATGTTCAGAATGCAACCTGGAGAAACAATCTCTGATGTTCAAAAGCTTTTCACTCATATTGTGAACCACTTAACAGGGTTGGGTAAGACTTTTGATACTAATGAACTGAATGTGAAAATTTTAAAATCATTAGACAGGTCTTGGCAACCAAAGGTGACTGCCATCTCGGAGTCTCAGATCCTCACTCAGATGTCAATGCCAATTCTGTTTGGAAAGCTCCGTGAGCATGAGCTTGAGTTGAGGAGACTAACTGCTGAAGAGGATCAAAGCAAGAGAAAAACATTAGCCTTCAAGTCCGAGATCTCTAAAGGAAAGAGATCTAAGAGGATTGAAGATGATGGTTCTGATGATGAGGAGAACATGAGCCTCATGATAAAGAGGTTTGCAAAGTTTATGAAGGCAAAAGGAAAGGACAAAAGTCGTAAAGAAAGGAAAGAAAGTCAAGAATCTCCTTCAAGTGTGAAATGCTTTGGTTGTGGAGAAAGAGGGCACGTGAAATCTGAGTGTCGAAAGAACATGAAAAGTGAAGAAAAGAAGGAAAGAAAATTTCAAAAGAAAAAGAAAGCTTACATTGTTTGGGAAGACAATGCTTCTAGCTCAACAAGCTCAAGTGACTCAGATGAAGAAGCCAACATTTGTCTTTTGGCAGATTCAGAGGATACAGGAAGTCAAGTAAGTGATTCTAGTTTTGAATCTAGTGAACTAGATTTACAAAAGGCTTTCTTTGATTTGATGAATGAATCTGAAAAACTTGATGCTACACATAAAAAGCTAAAAAAGGAGCACAATGAATTGAAATTGAAATATGATAAATTGCTTAATGATGAAGTTGTGTTAAGAGATAAAATTAGTACATTAGAAATAAAATTGTCTGATGTTATTGCTACTTTTGAACCTGTTGAATGCTTGTCATGTAAAAGTCATATGTTTGATATTGATATACTTGAAAATTTACTTGCTGAGTAAACTAAGACAAATTCACATGCTAAAACAAACTTTAATAAAAGCAATGTTAAAAAATAAAAACATGCATCAAAATTATAAATCCAAAGTAAGAAGAACTCGAAAAATTTGGGTTGTTAAAGGGAATTTTATTAAAAATAAAGTGAGTGATGTGTGTTGGTTTTACTGTATGAAGCATGGTCACACATCAAACAAGTGCAATATTAAACATTTTGGTGTTCCAAATGGTAAATATGCATGGGTTAAAGCTGTGAAATGATATATATACTTGCATAAACTAACCCCAAGGACCCATATTGAGATTGGGGACCTAAAATTCTTGCTAATTTGTTTTGTAGGAACCATCTAAGTCAAAGAAGTCATTGTGGTATCTTGACAGTGGTTGCTCAAGACACATGACAGGTGACAAGAAAAGGTTCATCTCTTTTGTGAAGAAGAAGCAAGGATTTGTAACTTATGGGGATAACAACAAAGGCAAAATAATGGGAACCGGAGACATTGGAGGAGGAAACACATTGACGATGAAAGACGTCTGATACGTTGAAGGCCTTAAACATAACCTTCTAAGCATAACCCAACTATGCGACAAAGGTCTCAAGGTAACCTTTGAGAGTGATAAATGTATTGTTTACTTTAAAAATTCTACTGAAATTGCTTTGCAAGGTGTTAGGCACAATAACATATATTTGATTGATATTGAAAGTGCATCTAGTCATAGTATAACATGCTTAGTTGCTAAAGAAGAAAATCCTTGGCTATGGCATAA
>NW_014543977.1:415419-432429 GCF_000741045.1 Vigna radiata var. radiata | reverse complement strand
ATTAAGAAAGTTGGAAAACACATTTTAATTGTGCAAGTTTATGTAGATGATATTATTTTTGGGTCAACTGATGACTCTTTGTGTGAAGANTTTGCAAAAATAATGCAAGGTGAGTTTGAGATGTCTATGATGGGTGAGTTAAATTTCTTCTAAGGACTACAGATAAAACAAATGAATGAAGGTACTTTCATCTCCCAAACTAAATACTGTAGAGAAATTCTTAAGAAATTTGGTATGGATAGCTGCAAAGAAGCCAGTACACCTATGGGTACTTCATGTTATTTAGATAAGGATGAAACTGGAAAAGGAGTAAACGAAACTATGTTTAGAGGCATGATAGGATCTTTGCTATACTTAACTGCTAGTAGACCAGATATTATGCAAAGTGTATGTGTATGTGCTAGGTACCAAGCTAATCCTAAAGAATCACATTTGACTGCTGTTAAGAGAATCCTAAAATATCTTAAGGGAACCACTTCTTTTGGACTTTGGTATCCCTCTGATGCGTCACCTAGTTTAATAGGTTATTCTGGTGCTGATTATGGTGGTTGTAAAATTGATAGAAAAAGTACTAGTGGAACATGTCATTTTTTGGGCTGCTCTTTAGTGTCTTGGCACTCAAAGAAACAAGCATGTGTAGCCTTGTCTACCACTGAAGCTGAATATATTGCAGCTGGCAATTGTTGTGCCTAAATTTTATGGATGAAACAGCAACTGGAAGACTTTGATATCTTCCTTGACAATATTCCTTTAAAATGTGATAATACTAGTGCTATAAATCTGACCAAGAACCCCATAATGCATTCAAGAACTAAGCACATAGAAATTAGACACCATTTCTTAAGAGATCATATTCAAAAGGGGGATTGTCAAATTGAATATGTTGATACTATCCATCAATTAACTGACATTTTCACCAAGGCTCTACCTAAGGATAGATTTTTTGAGCTTAGAAGAGAGTTAGGAGTATTACACATATCTTAGGATCAAAACCTATGAAATTTTTTGCATTTTCGTAAACTTAACGCTTCATAATCGATTATCACAAGGCAGTAATCGATTATTCAACCTTGAAACTCAAATATGGAAAATTTTGAGCAGATAATCGATTATCATCAAGCATAATCGATTATCATGCAATTTCTGGGCAGGGATTATTGAGCAGATAATCGATTATCACGAGCCATAATCGATTATCACGCTGACAGTTTCAAAAAATAGAGCCGTTGGAACGTCCCATAACGGCTATAAACGGCCATAAAGGGCTAGTTTTTCCATTTTTCTTATAAATATCCCCCCATAATCGATTATTAGACACTCCTTTGCACCCAAATACTGCTGAAATCAAATCTAGAGCTCAAATTTTCTCCATTTCTCTTCACCTTCTTAAAGTTCATTTTCTAAAACTTCCTCCATGGCTGATTCAAGAAGGCATCATCGCAGAGCTACTGAAGCCTCCTCTTCCTCTCAACTACGTCCTGCTACCATTGATGGGTGGATATCCGATCAAGGAAAACATGCGAACTTTGTAAATTCTTGGCAAGAAAGGAAAATCATGGCGGTAAAGTATATCCGTCTTGATTTTTTCCGTTTCTATGGTTTTCAATTTCCAAATATTTTTGCTGAGCAAGGACTAACGCATCTAGTAGAGCAAAAANNATGCATTTATCCCNATCTTATAAGAGTTTTCTNTTTCAACTTNNGNTATCGAGATGGGATTATATCCACTAAGGTAAAGGGAGTGCACATCATTTTAGATGATGACGTGTGGACAAATGTTGCTCAACTTCCCATCTGGGATGATGCTGTCAAAGTTCATTTAGGACTTGAAGATTTCAACAGGTTGATGACCTTCCAATCCTTCCTGCGTCATCCTGAACAGCAAACCAACCGAAGGCAATTGCTTGTTGGTGGTTTCAAAGTTGAAGAAAGGATGATTCATTACTTGATTGTCTGGATTTTATGTCCTAGAGCAACCAACCATGCTCAATGCTCTGAGCAGGATTTACTTCTTTTGTATGGGATTCTAAATCACATACACATCGAATGGCCTGCTCTCATTGCTGATACGATGGTAAAAGCCAAGAAATCCCATTCATATCAATTTCACTATGTTCTTCTTATTTCTAGGATTTTAGAGTACAAAAGTGGAAATGGAAAAAATCCTCTCAAATGAGAGAGTGACATGTGGCCACTACCTATGGGAAAACTCTCCATTCCTAAAGTGACACATGGCCACTAACTAGGAGGAAAAATCTCCAATGGGAATCTTCCACATGTCTTAGACGAAATTATTCTCCCTTGTTCTCCAAGCTTAGCCAAAATGTTGACCCCTTGGTCAACACACCTAGTTTGGAGGTCTAAGCATAGTCAACTTTGGGCCTTGACCCTTTGTTGACTTGTTTGGTCAAAATCCTATTCTACTTGGCCCAAAATACAAGGCCCAATTGAAATCCTACACTACTAGGCCCATAATACAAAGCCCAAATAAAATCTAGACTACTTGGCCCAAAATACAAGGCCCAAAATTATTCTTACTCTACTAAATCTTCATGATGACTTAAGATGGTCCAAGAGAAAGAGTCTAGGCCCATCTTTCATAGATGTCTCCAATTCTTCATGAATGTGCTAGGTCTGGCAAAGGGTATGCCATTAGTTAAGCTCCAAGAATTCTTCAAGAAGACGGTGGTTATCTTTCTTGAGAGAGATTCAAAGGGAGAAGGCTTATGCGTTGACTGTTTGATCATTATCTGCATGAAAAAGGTGCTTTTTGATTGATCTTTAGGCTTGGTATCCTGTAAAGACTCCTGCGTTGAATTGAAGAATTGGCATCCTGTGAAGAGTGCTGGTTACACTTTTAGGATTGTTCGATTTTGGATTCAGATTGCAAAAGAGGGGATTCTTGCTGCAATTCTGGTTTTGTTGTGCAGCTATATTTTTGTTTTGGGTTAGAGAGGAGATTTATATTTTTGCGTGAGGCTTCTATAAATTCCTTGTTGTAAAAACCGCAACCAGAATAAAAACCAATGTTTTTGATTTTCTCTATCCCTGCACTCTTTATTTCACTCGACTTTATCTGTTTACCAGTCAATTGTGTTTTACCGCTGCATAGAAATTTTCATTGCTTGCATTTCAAGAAAGATAAAAAAGCTTTATACTTTTGCATAAAGATTGCGAAAAGATTTTGTTTTTGAACTAACACCAATTCACCCCCCCCGTCTTGGTGTAAAACGAAGCCTACCTGTTGTTGGGGCAAATTGGCAAGTGTAGTATAAAATGGTAAGACCAAGTATCGTATCCCAGAGGACTCTCGGCGCTGAACAGTTGTGTGAAAACAAGATTAATTAAGACTTAAAATAAAAAGAGATCATAGGTTTGTATTGCAAAGAAAATAAAATAAAGCAAAGTAAAATTGATCAGTGGTAAAAGAGCACAGAGATGAATGAAGGTTGATTTATATGAGATGAGTATGTTGTTAGGGATTAGACTTCACCAAGTTCCCTCTCATGTGTATAATAATTCTTATTTATTCATTAATGCCAACGTCCCTCCCTAAAACACTTAAACCCGATCCCTCGGTAAATAAGCCTGTCCCTTCATACGATTCCTAGCCTTCCTGGTGAAAAGATGTGAAGATCAAGAGGTTAAGACAACTAAGACTCATACCCTCATCCCAAAGCAATATAACCCTTAGGAGTAATTCAACAAGGACCTGAATTATAAGGAACCTCTCGGCACTTATGCAACTCACAGATAATGCTATTGTATAAGCAAGAATAAAACAGATGAATTACTCTAACAAATAATGAAATAAAGCATATGGAATTAAGAATCAATTCAAATACATGATAGTTTACAAGGTTACATCATTCCCCAACAACAAATAGAAATTAGTTCCCCATAGACATGGTGGAACCCTATGAACTATGGAAGAAAAAAATAATGAAAAGACTAAGAATTGGCTAGGCGTGTATTGCTATGCTCTCTTCTGCCAGGGATGCAAAACCTAGAGCTCCAGGGTCCTTTAAATAGTGCCAGAAGTGTCCTAGAGTGCGGCCCGATCCAGAAGAATAAAAAACGGAGCAGAAACAGGGCCCGATCCACTAAAACCGTCGCCCAAGCGTCTAAGGAGGTCTCCCGGGCGACCAACGGTAATTGTCTGGCGCGTTTATTGACTTTTTCTGGTTGACTGGTAGACTTTTCTGCATTCTGGTTGACTTTTCAGCACTGCAATTGTTTGGTACTTTAATTCTTTCTTCAAACCATTCTGATAGCCTACAAAATCAAGGGAATTAGTCAAAAAATCATCAAGTTTCACCTCAACTCTCTTATTTATAAAACTAATGCAAAAACATGAGGTCAACCAAGTTTCTGAGGGAAAAAATGGTGTTTTTAGTATCAAAATTACATAACAAATAACGGTTTTAAACTGTTATCACAACCCTAAACTTAGAACTTTGCTTGTCCTCAAGCAAGCAGAATGTAACTCAGCTTTTCAGAACAATTACTACAATGACTCAACTCTTTCAAGAACTTTCTCTTTCAAGACAAGCAATCACTTTTATCAATTCAGCATAAAGATCTCAGTCAAGATTTGCAGATGCCTTAATTCAATTAGAGTCAATTTGATGCTTCAAACACTTCCAACAGGTGTTATCCTTAAAAATGATCAATCAATCGAGCAAAGATGCAATCAGAAATTCAGAGAATTATTCCTCAGCTCTTTGCCCACTCGCTCCTTCATCTCTCCCGAACATTCTTTTGCCCCCACTCTCCCTCCTCATTCGGTTGGTCGATTCAACCTCCTGCCTTTTTTGGTAAGCCCTTCCCTCCTCTATGCGAATAAAACTCGCCAACCTGTTATGCAATTCACCCATCGTCTGAGGCTCTTCCGCATACAGGTAATCAACAAATGGTACTAGTCTCAATGCAGTAGTTAATGCGCTCACTATTAACCTCTGGTCAGTGTTTCTTACTTGTCGAGCTATTCAGTTAAACCTCTACATGAATACCTTAAGGGATTCCTCCCTACCCTGTCTCATTCTTACCAAAGCCGTGTATGTCACACCTGGAACTCGACTTGATGGATACTGTTGACTAAAGAGTTGTCTCAGTGTAGCAAAGTTGTCTATCGTTCGAGGCAACTGTGAATGAAACCAATCTAAGGCTTCTCCCTTCAATAACAATAAAAAGACTCTACACCATACCAGTTTGTCTGAAGAGTAAACTGCCATAGCATCAACGAAAGAACGAAGGTGCTTAATCAGATCCGTCGAACCCCCACACCTCTCCATCGATGGTAACATCTTATTCTCCGGCATGACAACTCTCATAACACGCGCAGTGAAAGGATGAAGTCCTTTAGCTTGATTAGGTAACTCGATTAGTGCCCGATCGTCCACCGGTGGATTCTGTGCTTCTATCTCATCTTCACGTTCCTCTTCTAGGCCGCTTTGATCGTCCAAGTTTCCCTTTCCGTGTCCACCTCCGCCTCTATTATGTTCGTTCCCTCCTCCTCCTCTTCCATTTCCCCCTCCTCCTCTTTCGTTTCCCCCTCCTCGCCCATTTCCGCCTCTACCCCATCAATGTCCCCCTCTTCCTCGTACATTTCCTCGTCCACCCTGTCTGCTAGGTCCAACATTGGCTTCCCCCCTTGTTCCATTTCCTTGAGTTATAGGATTACCCTCTTCTCCATTCTCAGAGTAAATGGTTTCAACGTTCACAGACTGAGCCGACTGTCCACCCACACCATTACCACGTTCAACCCTCATCACCGCCATCTCTGCCCTCATCTCCTGCATCTATCTTTGCATCTCTTGCAACAAGTGCAAGTGAGGCTCTCCCGCCATTGTGATCGTGTTTGGGTTGTATATGGAGTCTTGGGCCCCACGGTAGGCGCCAAAAATGTTTCAGTATGGGATCCGAGAATAACACTTCTCACACTTTTCTTCCCTCCGACCGTTCTTCTGATGCTTATCGCCAACTTCTTTCTAGACACCGTACGGTTGTAACATGTACGTTAGCACTCCAACGCTCAAGTCAGCCAGGTCACAACTAGGGTAAAAATATCGATAATTAGTTCAGAGAGTCTACCTTGTTTAACTTGTCCGTATTTATAGAGATAAGGCCCATAAATGGGCCTTAACTTCCTTTGTAACTGTTATACCATATCTTGTAACATCCGCCTCTCGCCTATAACCACCTCACCACGTTAGTGGCTTGTTCCAGAATACTCGCTCATCAATGCCATTGTCCTCCCCACGTCAGTATCGTTCTTCCGCAATACTCGCTCCATACCTTTGGTCACCCTCCAACACCCTACCAACTTCTTCATTTCAGTTTATACCTTGACCGATCGCTCATCCTTCTTTTCCATTTCCCTTAGTCAAAAAACCACACCATCCTCACGCCCTCATCACCCGTAACCAGCCAATCAAATTTTTTTCCTTTTTAGTTCCCAATTCCTCACCTGCAATAGATGGGCCCCTCACCCAATTCTCAACCATTATCTACAACTACCATTCACATACAACAGAGAACAAAAAGTAAAGCCAATAGCAAAAAAAGGGAATCCATTGGAAGCACGAGAAAAATGATAGAGAGTGGAACCCCAAGAGATTCATCCTCTTCCTATTTCAAATTCTCTCTGTTAGAGAAATTTCAGCAAGCCATAAGCTAAGTTAACACAATATTCAACCATAACCACCAAAAAACCCAAAAACCCAAACTCGATCAAAGCACAGAAAAAGGGGAGAAGAGAAATAATAGTCGCAATGACGAGGGGCGGCCATTGAGTCGAATCAGAGAGGGGAAAGCGAAAGGTTTGAGTCGACTTTTCTGATGGAGGCCGGTGTTGTCGACAACGTATAGGCGTTAGCTCTCTGCATTGGAGGGGGGCACGGGTGAGAATAAAAAGGTTAAGCCGCGGCGAAGAGCGATGGCATTCTTACGGTGAGTAACTTCGTCGACAGTCTTGGCGACGACGATAGTGTGGAGTTCGCCGAGGTTAGGAATGACAGTTCCTGATCCTCATGGGTCGCACCTTTCAAAGGGGAAAGGAGGATAGGTTGCACAGGGCATGAGCATGAGCATCGATGTAGGATGGCTGAAGGCCCCGAGCTGCGTGACGAAGTTGCGAGGGTCACCAATGTCAATGCTGGTAGCTATTAGTGGTGAAGAGTGTTCGGCGAGAGAACCTTTGGTCGTTCCCTTGGTCTTGCACGTTGTAGAAAGAGGATGTAGAAAGAAACCCTAGTGGTTTCTAAGTTTGAAGAAAAAGAGCTTCGGGCCCAAATCAGAAAGCCTCAAAATTTTCTCTACGCCATTCCTAAATTTGACCGTTACACCCCCAATTCATTTGGGTTGTAGCCCATTTCGTTCCTGCAAACAAAAGAAAAGAAGGATTGGGCCTGAGCATGCAATTTCGGGTTGCAGCCCCATTTTTGGCCATACACCCCTAACACTAACAGTCTACAAAGTTGGAGGAAGGGCTTGGGCTTAAACCAGAAGAGTCTCAATTTTGTTCAGCACCCCTGGTTTTTAATCTTTGTACCCTATTTCTATTGGGTCTATTAGAATGTAATGTTTTTTTTATTGTCTTTGCTTTTATTTCTGTACTTTTAGAATTTCTTTTATTATTGTTTGTTAATAAAAATAAAAATATATATATATATATATATAAATCATAAAAAAAATAATCAAAAAAATACGTTTTAAAGGTTTAAAGCACACGTGCGACCGTTCGTGTAGGCCTTATGCTAAAAGCCTTTTCCTTTTCTTCTAAAAATAATAAAAATATGTTTTAAAGGTTTTAAAGTACACGTACGACCGTTGATGAGTCGATATTTTATTGATTTCACTTAGTTTATTGTGCAAAAACTAATCAGGGAATTGTGCTTAATTGTCCGGTATTTTCCCGTTTTTCCTAATTATGCTTAATTTGACCGGAAATTCTAATTTTAATTAATTTGAATTTTCTGAGCTAATTATTTGCATTATTATTTTCAGGGAAAATATTGGAAACACAATTTAGGACATTCAGAGTGCTATCAAATAAATTTAAGACTCTCATTTTAGACATTTTAAATTTTAGTTATCTTGTAATTTAGTAGTTTAGGATATTTAGACAAACTTTTACATTGTGGGCCAATATTGGCAAATTTCATGATGGGCCCAAACTTTGAGGGACACTTGGCACCAAACCCTAGGGTTTTAGGGTGGTCCCCACCCTAATTTTTGGTGACAAACAACACTTGAAGATTTCCAGCCGTCACTTGGAGGGGGACACATTTTGCTGAAACGTGATTTTGAGGGAGCTTTTCTTGAGAACCATGATATTGTTATTTGATTTTGGGTGATTGAAAAGTGCTCCCAGCCGACACCACTTGTTTTATATTTTTTGCTGGAACGTGGTTTTTGGGAGAGGAAAAGAAGGTTCACGGTTTAGTCTTCATGGGTTTAATAAAGAGCACATTTCTTTTCTTCTTATTCTTGCAACTTAGTTTTTTTTTTCTGAATGTTTCCGGAGGATGAGTTGGAAGATGAGTATGAATGCTGGTTTCATGGAATGAAGATGCATATTTTTCTTTTTGGCCACTGTTAGCATTCATGCTTTTCTTAAACTTTGCTTTGAACATTTTTTTTAGAAAGCTTGAACGTGTTAGTCACGCTGTTACAGAGGAGGAAAGAAAGAAACACCTTTTCATTTTATTTGGATGGATGAACATTGCTTTTACTTAGTATATATTAACAATCACTTTGCATTGAATGACTCACGCTGATATGACTCACGCTGATAGTTGAGATGACGGGGTGGTTCATTGTAATTCCTTGTTTTAAGCATTGGAAGAGCACACAGCTGAATCCATTTTAGCACGGTGGTATTTGCCTTTGGAGATTTACAATTTTAATTGGAGAATTGAAGTATGTCACGGGCTGGAAAGGAGAGTGATGAATCTGCCATGCATTTCAATTTCTTTCATATACTTTTTTATTATTTTTTATTCCCACTGCATTGAGTTCTGATTTATCTATCCGCTGCCATTGATACTTAAGATAGGCCGCATAGATGTTAGCTCTTTATCATTCCCGCTTGGATTATGCCTTTATTCCAAAGTTGTTCGTTTTTTTATTTCCTTAGCATAGAATGCATAAGTAACAAATTGTCGTTAGGTTTTTTTATTTAGTGACTTATGTTTCATTTGTGTTTCTATTTGAATTTGAGTCTTCACGTATTGTTTTATATTGATAATTTAGTACTCATGTTAGATTAAATATTACTTTGTTTCCTTGAGATTTCTTGGACTGTTCTTGTGTTTATTCTGCTCTGATTTAGCTCAATATTTAATCTATTGTGTGCCTGTGATTAGGTATATGCTTAGTAGCCTAATCGGTGTTTAATCTTCGCTTAGTTGATTAGACTGTATGGTGTATGGCTGATTAGAGTTGTGCATTGCATTCGCTTAGTTTGCAATTCTGAAGACCGACTTAGCTTTCGCTTGGTTGGGTGATTCGTGTTGAATTTGGATTAAAGTAGTGTGTACTTGTCATTAATCTGTGATTGGAAGCATAGTAATTGAGTTAATGACCAACCATTTTTATTCTGTATTTGTTTCTGCTTTTACATTTATGTTTACATTTGTGTTTACATTTCTGTTTGCATCTGTGTTTTAAATTAATTCATCTACATTCACAAACTCTTCGCAAACCCCCCCCACTTTGTGTCTGACCTAATTCTCGAACCGCAAAATTGGTCCTTGAGAAACGACCTAGGAGTCGTTTCCTAGTACTATACTGCATTCTTTTATGCACATAAAATTTTGCATAGGGTGCGACACCCATCAACCGTTCGCGTAGGCCTTGTGCTAAAAGCCTTTTCCTTTTCTTTTACAAAAGTAATAAAAATATGGTTTAAAGGTTTAAAGCACACGTGCGACCATTCGTGTAGGCCTTGTGGTAAAAGCCTTTTCCTTTTCTTCTAAAAATAATAAACATATGTTTTAAAGGTTTAAAGCACACGTGCGACGTTTCGCGTAGGCCTTGTGCTAAAAGCCTTTTCCTTTTCTTCTAAAAATAATAAAAATATGTTTTAAAGGTTTAAAGCACACGTGCGACCGTTTGCGTAGGTGATGGGTGTCGCCGCCCAATCAAATTAGATATGCAATTAAAGTGCAGTATAAACTAGGGAATGACCCCTAGGTCGTCTCCCAAAGACCAATTTCGGTTCAAGAATCGAGTCAAACACACAGTGGGGGGTTTGAAAGTATTTCATATGAGACTTACACTAAATTAAAATGCATGAAAATTTTGAATTGAACAATGCAACTAAATTTCTAAACACAGTTAAGTTAAATTAGATGCAAAATTAAATTAAACAAATTAAAATAAACGACACAACCTACAATTAAAATTCATTGATAAAATTTAAAATAACAATAGCTTATAGAATAAACCTCTGGACCGTGAGGTTGATGCTTCCAGATTCAACAAATCCCATTTCATTTTTTTCTTCAATTAAATATCCCAAGAGTGGAACAAAAATTGCTCCAGCCGAGACCCAATTTCATAATTTGGATGCAAATTATTTTCTCCACCTCACAAGCATGTGGGACCGTGAATTCCCAATCCATTTCCCAAAACCGTGCAGTTGCTGGAGTAAATCAATGTGTGGTTCATGCTTTCACCAATTAAAAAAAATATAGCTACAACCTAGATTGAATCACATGTGTGCTTCATTGCTTATAGCCGTGAACACCCTCTGCACCCACTAATTACTCATTTAATGGAAAATTGAGGAATTTTGCCTTCCAAATCAATCATAAATTTTCCTAATTGAACCACTGAGACTACCACGTCCCAGCTGCACCTACCTCACTAAATCAACACTTCTTTCTTGACTAATGAAAGGCAATAAATGGGTTTCCCCAATTCCAGCAAATTGAATACTCTTAGCCATAGATTCATGCTTCATCAATGTGATGTGACTAATGCAAGTACAGAGAATTGAATGAACCGTGAGCCCCTTTAATCTCCTTTTCGATGGCAACGAAATTCGGGTGCAGACCAACACAAATAAAATCACGTGACCCTTTGCTTCATTTAGAAACACACAACAGCAAAACCAATGATGTCAACCCTGTAGCGTGATCAAGTTGAAATTCAACAGCAAGGAAACGCTCATCAATCAGCGATTTGATTCCATCAACCAACGTTTTCGCGCCTTAATCAATTATGGAGGTAACCAAGCTTTCAATTAAAACTAGTTCATTCCTTCCAGAATCAGGACATGACCCCGTAGCTAACCAATTGCAAAATAAGAAAGAAAGTGTGGTCTTCAAAAGTCAATCTTGACATGACAACACATAGGCTCTAGCAAGGCAAGAAAAAGGGCATTGGCTACAAAATAAACAAAATTCATTCCCATAGTAGCTGAGAGAGAACGGTGCTGGAGTGAGATTCAACGAGAAAAACAAGTACCATCTAATTCCTTTTTAAAAACCCAAACAAGTGCTAAAGGTAATAACTAGAACCATGAACAACATTCAAAATGCAGAGAGAATATTCATACTGCACCCAGAACCCGAGAGAGAGTCTGCAAAAAATTCCAGGAGTGACGGCCACACCCTTAACCTAGGTCCAAGTGTCATAAAAAAAAATGGGGTGGGGTCCACCCAAAACCCTAGGGACAAATCATCATTTTTCTATTGGGCTTTTTTGCTTACTCTACAAAATTAGTCTAATTATTACAAAACTTCACTAACAAAATTTAAATTACTAAGCTAAGCTAGATTAATTCTAATTTGCCTTGTGAAAATTCTTTAGTTGCTTGGTGCCCTTCCAAAAGTCNCAAAGTATCGTTCCAAAATTGCCCTGAAAATGGAAATAGGAATAATTAAGCTCAAATAATTCAAATTAATTAAAATATGAATTATTGGTCTAATTAAGCCCAAATGGTGAAAATGACACAATAACTAAGAATTAAGCGCAAATCATCAACACAATTCAGCGCGAAAAACTAAGTTAATGGTATAAAATATTGACTCATCAGTAGGCCTTGTGGTAAAAGCCTTTTCCTTTTCTTTTACAAAAGTTATAAAAATATGTTTCAATGTCTTAAAGCACACGTGCGACCGTTCGCGTAGGCCTTATGCTAAAAGCCTTTTTCCCTTCTTTTTTACAAAAATAATACAAATATGTTTTAAAAGGTTAAAGCACACGTGCAACCGTTCGCATAGGCCTCGTGCTAAAAATATTTTCCCTTCCTATATAAATCTTCCAAAATAAAAAAAAAATTCAAGCAACAAGCAATTTTTCAGCCAAAACTATGTAATCCTTGATTCTCCATCAAAAATGGAGATACGTAGGAGTTAGGCCAGTCCTTGTTAGGGTCACTTTCCGAATAATCAAAATTTATCCACAATCTTTTTTTGAAGCAAATTTTCCAAAAAATATCTCAAACAAATCTTTTTCAAATAGTTCCTAAAACTACATGACCCTTGATTTCCATCAAGAATGGAGATATGTAGGAGCAAGGCTAGTCCTTGTCAGGTTTACTTTCCAAAAATAAAAAATATCCAAATCTTTTCCAAACAAATTTTCTCACTAATTTGTCAAAAAATTAAAAAATATCTTTTGTTTCTTTATAGCGTTTTCTTTCGAGGATAATTAAACATTTTTAAAACCACATCAAATTCGCGTATTTAATTAAATGTACTACCTTAGGGCAGGCGTTGTAGGGTGCTAACACCTTCCCTACTCGTAACCGACTCCGGAAACCAGAATCTGGTTTTTGTGGACCATGCCTTACCATTTTATTGTTTTCCATAGTTTTCCCGAATAAACTATGGTGGCGACTCCAAAACTTTTTCAAAAAACGTTTCTCTTTTTGGATCGTCGTCTCGTCGCGACACCGGTTGTTGCTGATGATTGTTGTGTTGTATGCTTAATTGTTTGATTGATTGAATTTGCTTGAAAATGATTTTCTCGAGTCACAGTCAACTCCAATATTAATTCAATCAACTAAGTTACATGATTGTATGTAAAACTCTATTTTTGAACGTTAAAATTTGAATCTGGGGTCTTATGAAATGCCTTAAATGCTTACATTGTTCTAAACCCAGTATTATGTCTGCTACTATACAAGCAAATTTCTCTGATATCCCTTACACCAAAAAGGTGTGCTCTAAAGAATTGTGATCTCGCGATGGCCTCTTCAAACCAAAGTTCAAACAAGGGAAAAGGAAAGGAAGTTGCTGTATCAAGGAATCCTGATCCTTCTGGATGGATTAGTGATGATGAGTCAAGAAGCAAATTTCTGACAAATCCATCAAAAACTGTGGCTTGTCCATACTACATCAAGTTTAGAAAATTCAGAAAAGAAGGATTTAATTTTCCAGACTTACTGGAGTTCCAAGATTTGACAAGTCTCGTCTACATGAAAGGTGCATGGTATCCTGACTTGGTGGAAGTATTTTACCACAATCTTAGATTTGAAAATGGCATTATGAAGTCCAGAGTAAAAGGAGTAAATATTGAAATAGATGATTTCATTTGGATGCTGTTCACTGGACTTGAAGGAAAAAGAGCATTCTTGCATTTGCCCAACTCAGAATTAAATGTACATTTAAAGAAAAGGGAGTTATAATCAAACTGGAGTAGATGTCCTAAAGATGCATCTCTACGAGGAAAGTTTTCTCATGATGGATTAAAGACAGAGGAAAGGATCATTGCTCATATTTTCTCATGGATCATACTACCCGAGAGAATTGGTCATAACCGTCTGACCACTGAAGACATATATTTGATGCATGCTATTGATGAGTCGTTATTTCTTGACCTGTATTTAGTTTATTGCACTTGAATAAACCAGGGAATTGTGTTTAATTGTTTGTTATTTCCCCATTTTCCGAATTCTGCTTAATTTGGTCGAAAATTCATAATTGTGCTAATTTGGATTTTCTGAGCTGATTAAGCGCATTTCTGGTTGCAGGGAAATTGTGGAAATATCATCTGGAGCATTAGGATATGGCGTAGCACATTCAAGACTCAATATTTAGTCATTTAAATTATAATTAAAGTTGTAATTTCGTTTTCTAGAAGCCCTTAATTAGAATTAGGTGTTTTGGACCCTTTTAGGGACATTTTTGTAAAAAACCAATTGTGGGGGCCATGTGGCATCTCTTTTGGGCTGACTTGTAGTGTGTGGACCCCACCAAATTTGAAACTCTTGGTATTTGGAGAGCTTAGCCGACCACACACTCTTAGGCTCTCATATTCTCACACTTTGCATGGTTTCATGAACTTCCTCCTTGGGAGCTTGTAGGGTTTCATTTTCTTTGAGCTATGGTGATGGAAACCCATTTAGGGCATTCCATTCAAAGAAGTACCAACTGAACCTAAGACTAAGAAAGGGAAGTTGAAGAAGGACTTTTAAAAGCTTTCTTAAATTTCTTTTCTTTAAAGTCTTAAAAGGATTATATTTTAATATGTTTTACTTTGTTTTGTAGGATCTAAATAAGCTTTGAGACTTTGAGGGAGCTAGTCAAGAAGTGGAATTAATAAAACACAACAAAGGAGCCCAAAAGGAATTTAAAGATTGGCTAAATCAGATTTTTGCCTAGCCTAAACCACAAAGACGCTCGGCGTTGGCAAGGAGGGACTTTCCCACGTGAGTATATGAGCTGGAATGAGGCGTGGAAGTTGCTGGTGTGCATTGGCGCGCTTTCTATAGGATTAGCTTGGATTTGAGAGGGTTTTTGGAATCAGAAATGAAGCCTTTCTTCTCCTATAAATAAGAGGGCTTCCTCCTTTGTAAAATCACTTTTGAGCTTAGTGAAATGCTGCGGAAATTATTTTCCAGCCCTATTGCTCTTAAGTCACTTGTTCTCTTCACTTTCTCTACCCTTTCCTCTAGCTTCCTTCCATCATAGGAGGCCCTTCTGAGCTGAGAGGATCAATTACACACTCATTCCATCACCAAACACCAAATTCCATTCACTTACATTCAATTCCGCTGCACTTCTCTGCATCATGGATTACTTACTGATTGGAACCAGATCTCAAGGTCTTCTACCCATAGTGATGAGTCAATATTTTCTTGACTTTACTTAGTTTATTGTGCTAGAATTAATCAGAGAAATGTGCTTAATTTTCCGGTATTTTCCCGTTTTTCCTAAATCTGCTTAATTTGACCGGAAATTCTAATTTTAGTTAATTTGAATTCTCTGAGCTAATTATTTGCATTATTATTTTCAGGGAAAATTTTGGAAACACAATTTGGGACATTTGGAGGACACCAAATAAATTCAAGACTCNCAAATTAGACATTTTAAATTTTAGTTGTCTTGTAATTTAATTGTTTAAACTTTTTAGATAAACTTTTGCACATTGGGCCATTGTTTAAAAATTATGAAAAGCCCAATTTTGTAGGACACATGGCACCTAGGGTTTTTCAATGAGGTGGACCTCACCCTAAATTTTTAGACACATGTCCCTTGCTAAGGGCTGCAGCCGTCACTTGGGAGACANCCCCTCATTTTTGGGTCTCGGCAATTGGAGGTTTCAAGGAGGTGGAGCCACATTTTGAAGGGCTGAAACGGTGCAGAAGATGACTCTCGGCTGAAGCTCGTTTGCTTTGGACTGGAACGTTTTCTTTAGCTTGGGAATTGGAACANGGTTGCAATACTTGATTTTGGATGAGGGGCTGCCACGACCAGCTTTAGGATGCATGTTACCTTCTTTGCTTGAGAGATTCACGGCTGGAGCAATGCTTTCATGGAAAAAATGGATGGTGCTGTCACGTGATGAGGTTGCAACGTTTTCTTTGTTTTCNAATTGATGAATATTGCATTTGGTGGCANCTNNCACGTCTTTGGAGGAGACCCAATTTTATCAATTACTTGCTTTTATCTTTTCTAAAAAATGTCCAGCCGTTACATCTTCTTTTGGGTTTTGGCTTTGAGCGTCTTTGAGAGAAAAGGAGTTTTGTTTATTTTTAGATAGAAAGAGGACGTTGATTTCATTTAGGAGATGTGACGTTGATTCACTTGCAAGGGAAGGAGCTCCAATAGTTTGTCCTAGCTTTAATTTGGTTTAAATATTTTGCATTTAATTTTCTTTCCACCCTACTATGTGTTTTCTTTCTCTATTCGTTTAAGTGTTGCATTTTAATAGTTTTAACTGTGCTTAGATATTTGTTTGCTTTAGTATTGGGTTTAGCATTTTCACTCTCTGGACTCGATTTTAAAAAAATAACTGCAACCATACCAGAGCTCCAAATGCTACGTTTTATATATCAAATGAAAGATAATTGAGTCTACTTTCCAGGAAAAAACACCTCATCTAATTTAGAGCTCTGTAGAAAAATTTATGGTTAAAACATTGAGCAAAGGTCAGAGCTGCCTAGTTCCAGCGTGAATTTTCGTTTTTACTATTTTAATTTCATTTTAATTTTTCCGCATCCACAAACAACATTTCAAAACCCCCCACTGTGTTAGACCTGATTCTGAACCGCAGTTTGGTCCTTGAGAGACGACCTAGGGTCATTCCCTAGCTATACTGCATTCCTAATATGCAATCAAATTTGTATGGGCCGCGACACCCATCAAATTTTGGAGCCGTTGCCGGGGACCAACGGTTCGGTCTTAGGTCTTTTGTTGTGTTAGTGTGTGTTGTGTCTTGTCTCGTGTTGTGAGTGTGTTGTTCCGTTTTGTATGTCGTGTCATGTGTTTTTCATTTAGGTAGCTTTAGTTGCATATTTTCATTGCATTCTTCTTTTCCCCCTTCTTTCGCATGTCTACCTGTTTTGGCTATGTGGATACTGTTTCTTCTACCTGTGCCTCTGATAGTGCTTCTCATAAATATTCTACTGATTTCTATGTTGAGAACAATATGACTCATCCTCCCGTTCTTGAGAGCGCTCTTTGGGAGTCGGTTCCACTTGATGAGGTTGATGTTCATTGCGTTCTCACCTCTGGACTTACAGATTTGCTGCCTAGGTTTCATGGGTTTGCA
>NW_014543977.1:404983-411469 GCF_000741045.1 Vigna radiata var. radiata | reverse complement strand
CCCCCCACTGTGTTAGACCTGATTCTGAACCGTAGTTTGGTCCTTGAGAGACGACCTAGGGTCATTCCCTAGCTATACTGCATTCCTAATATGCAATCAAATTTGTATGGGCCGCGACACCCATCACATAGCAAGTCTCCATCAAGTGGTATCCAGAGCCTAGGACGTCCACGCATCTATAGATAAGTTTCTTTTCCAATTTTCTACTCCATTTTCATCCTACTTGTGCTGTTCTATTTTCTGTCCACTGCAGTCTCTGTTTTATCCAATTTCATTTCTGTTTTGAGTTTTAATTGTGTTTCCAGTTGTTGTCTTCATGTTTCCAGTGTGTGAGCATGTTTGTTTTTCATTTTAAACGGTGAATTCATTTTATTTGAGTCAATTCCAGCTTCATTTCTTGGTTTTTCTGTTCTGCTGGGTTTAATTCAGTTTCTTTGAGATTGAAGTGCTAGAAAAGCATTATATCAACCAATAGAGGCAATGAAGACTTGATCTAGCCTTGGTGATACAAGCTAAAGCTCCAAAAACCAAATCTGGTTTTATTGCTTTTTGAAATTCTGATGCAGAATTCCATTTCTGGTTTTAATTCTTAAATCTGTTTCAAGTTGTTTTTAATTGATTCTACTACTTTGAACAAATTTGTTTGATGTTATTGGAAGTGGCTAAAAGTGTAGCAGACCATTACAAGCAAGGAAATGCAATTTGCATAGCTTGGTTGTGCATAAACANTAGATTTNCANNGTTTCCGATTTTAATCTAGCTTTTCACCGTGCTACCATCTTTGACTTGGTTTATTTGGAGTCTACTCATACTAAGCACCATAATTNCAGCTTAGTTCTATGTAATGACAGTTCCTTGAGTCAATTTTCCTTGTTGTCCAACCTTTGATTCCATATAATTGATTTTGGGTGGAAGAGTTGATGCATTTTACTACATAACTGGGTACAACAGAAGGTGAATTTTGATTGTTGCTGTTTTTGTGTTGTCTAAGAGTTTGAACAAGTCCAAATTGATGGTTTAAAATTGCTTGCACTGTTCATTTGGTCAAAAATTAGTCTTGTGCATATTTCATTTCTTTTGGATTGGAAAAAGCTGGTTCTATGATTTAGAATGAAAATAAATGAATAAAAGAACAAATATCAAGTGTTAAAAAGCTTAGAGAACCAATCAATCCAGTTTACAAGTCTCCAAAGTTAAAAACACAAAATCTGAAACTCTTTGGGACATTTTATCAAACAGTTTTGGAAATTATCAAACAGTTTGCATTTGGCATGAATTCTGAACTGTGCTTGCTGTTATTGGGTGCTGTTCCATTTGAATTCATCAATTTTTTTGGCCTCTAAACTGCTTTCCAACCACTTGTAGTGCAGAATTCTGGTGCAGATTTTTTTAAATCTGTTTATGATGTTTTGGTGGATTTTTGGAGTATGTGTGCAGTCTTATTGAGTCATCCAGCAGCAGAAATCCTCTCCTATTATGGTAGCCTTCTAGGGAGTAGATAGGGGATTGAAAGTGGAGCAAGAAGGAGGACTTTATAGCAGCTCAAATTCACGTAACAGCCACTGTTGTTTGCTGTCCAGCAGCATTTCTAGCACCAGAAAATTCAACCTTCATACTGATTTTGAGTGGTACATTGCAGCAGCCAAGACTTGGAGTTTATATGAGTTTTAGGCATCATTTTGAGCTTGTTTGAGCCTTAATATCACGGAACCTTTGTAGTTTAATTTCCATTTCTGCTTTTGGGTTAAGTGACTTGGGAAAATGCTCTGGAAGCAATTCCAAGATCACATTTGAACATTGTAGTAGTGTAATTTCGTTTTCTTAGTGTGGAAGTGTGCCAAGGGGCTCCAAGTGTCACTTGCACTTTCACTTAGGGCCATCTAGCATTGACATTTTGCACCCTTATTGCTTTCTTTAATTTGCTTGTTGATTTCATTGTTTTAAGTCTCCGTGGTATATAGGATTGCATAGCATATAAGTAAACCTTCTTTTAGTTTTTAGGATCATTCCATTATCATTTAAAAACCTTTAGAAAGATTTCTATTTGGAAACTAAGGTAAAAGGAAATCTAAGGAAACTCTGGCTAGGAAGAACTTGGTTTCTAAGCTTGTCCACTTGTGACTCACCTCTTCTTCCTGGGAGCTACTTGAATATTTTTACCTTTAGAATCTTTGTAGAAGTTTTTCACCAAAAACAAAGAAAGTTTGTGAAAACAATTTTCCACTCAATACTTGTAAAATTTTAGAAAACCTTGTGAAAACCTTTTTCTCATTTGACAAGGATGAGTCAATCTAGTGTGCAAGGAAGTTTGAAACCCAATAGTGAGAGTTCACTAAAAGAAGAATTTGAACAAAAGTTCCAACAAAGAGAAATAAAAATGAGTGAGCTTAGAGACTTGTTTGCCCAATACATGAAAAATCAAAATGAGGGTGAACAAAAAGAAAGAAGGAAGGATGAAAGGTACAATCAAGTTAGGAAAGATGTTCCATTCTTTGGTAAGGACATTAGTGCTTTAACATATCTAGCTTGGGAAAAAGAAATTGATAAGATGCATCCATCCCTTATTAACAAAAGTGAGTCTAGAGCTTATGGTTCTATTTTTCTTTCTAGAGAGAGTGAATCTCATGTTCTTAGTATATATCTCTCTAGGTTAGAAGAGCATGCAAGAGAGTGGTGGAATGGGAGACAATATAATGTTAAGAAAGGTAGAAAATCCTCCATTCATGATTGGTATGAATTAANAGCTTGCATGAGAAGGAAGTTTGTGCCTCCAACCATTAAAAGAAACNTAGAATTAATGAGAGATAGTATTCAAGAGGGAAAAATATTTCTTGAGAGTTTAAATGACCATGGTTTCCTTAGAAAAGAACTAGAATTTGGAGCCAAAGTTAAAGAGCTCAAGGATAAGAAAAGGGAAAGAGAGAAAAGAGAAGAGAGAATAAAAGAAGAAGAAAAGAGAAAAGAAGAAGAGAGGAGAGAAGAAGAAAAGAAAGAGATAGAAGAAGAGCAAAGAAAAGAAGAAGGGAGAAGAGAAAGAGAGAAAAGAGAAGAAAATAATAGAGAAAGGCAAGAAAGAGAGAAGAAAGAAAAAGAGAAATTGCTACTGATGGCAAATTCAACTTCTCCAAACATCATGGAACCCAAAAGGGAATGTTCCAAATTCCTTAATTCTTTCCTACTCAGTTTTAAATCTTTAAATGTTAACTTCTTCCTTAAACAAATTGCCATACAATTTCCTATTATACTACCTTTTTCAAAATATGGCAATTTAAATCTTGAGTTAGTGTTACCATTGAAGATACAAGAAACTCAAGATAAAAGAAAAATGACTTATGAATTAGGACTTTCAAATTCTCTTAAAACTATAAAACAAAGTCCTTATTCTAAAGTTACTTTCATATAAAAATTCTTTCTTGGATTGATACTAATTGGAGATATATTTGATGCTTATTGTAGGTATATTTTTGATCCAGGAGGAAATGGCAAACCAAAGTTGTGTTTCTTTATATCTTCCCGATTTAAGGACAAATCGTTTTTCAAGAGGGAGGGTATGATGGAAACCCATTTAGGGCATTCCATTCAAAGAAGTACCAACTGAACCTAAGACTAAGAAAAGGAAGTTGAAGAACGACTTTTAAAAGCTTTCTTAAATTTATTTTCTTTAAAGTCTTAAAAGGATTATATTTTAATATGTTTTACTTTGTTTTGTAGGATCTAAATAAGCTTGGAGACTTTGAGGGAGCTAGTCAAGAAGTGGAATTAATAAAACACAACAAAGGAGCCCAAAAGGAATTTAAAGATTGGCTAAATCAGATTTTTGCCCAGCCCAAACCACAAAGACGCTCGGCGTTGGCAAGGAGGGACTTTCCCACGTGAGTATATGAGCTAGAATGAGGCGTGGAAGTTGCTGGTGTACATTGGCGCGCTTTCTATAGGATTAGGTTGGATTTGAGAGGGTTTTTGGAATCAGAAATGAAGCCTTTCTTCTCCTATAAATAAGAGGGCTTCCTCCTTTGTAAAATCACTTTTGAGCTTAGTGAAATGCTGCAGAAATTATTTTCCAGCCCTATTGCTCTTAAGTCACTTGTTCTCTTCACTTTCTCTACCCTTTCCTCTAGCTTCCTTCCATCATAGGAGGGCCTTTTGAGCTGAGAGGATCAATTACACACTTATTCCATCACCAAACACCAAATTCCATTCACTTACATTCAATTCTGCTGCACTTCTCTGCATCATGGATTGCTTGCTGATTGGAACCATATCTCAAGGTCTTCTACCCATAGCAAGTCTCCATCATATGGAATGAACAAGATCATGTTTTTCTTCTTCTCTTGCCTCAACCGTGATTATCTTTGTTTGTTGGTGATGAATAATCGTCCCATTCCCCATTCTATTTCTTGTTCTTTGAAGTTGGAAGCATGAGCTTGAAGGGTTTCTCTTGCATTTTCATGGTGGGTCTTTGGTTTGAATGAAAAGTTATTTTGTTTTCCTTCCTCATTTGCTGCAGTATTTTCGGTTTTATTTAATTTTTCTAGGATTGGATGATAAAAATGGAGTCCTATGTGAGTTTTGGGTTGAAAAGAGCTTAAGTTTATGTGTTGGTGTTTTGAGTTTTGAACCCTTTCTTCTTGCATTTCGTTTTTGATGTTTGGAAACATATTTGGAGCTGGACATTGTGTTTCATGACGGGTGCTGGATGGTTCTTGAAAGGGGTTTAGGGTTTCCATTTTATTTTAGTCAAAAAATTTGAAGAGAAGAGAGTTAGAACTTAGGTTGAAGGAGGTAGACTTTGTGTTTGATGTGTTTGTATGAATTTGCATTTGGAACCTTGGGTTCTAGTGTCCATGCTCGGTGTTGAGGAGAGGAAGAAAGATTGTGAAGGTGTGTGTTGGTGAAGAAAACCGTGGGATGTGTTGGAAAGGAGGAGAGAAGGTGCATTTAAGTCTTTGCCATTTTTGGACCAACACAAAAGATGCTTGTTTTGGCTAAAGGAAGGTTTCCTTTTTGGTCTTGCACTTAGCTTCCAATCTGCCGAGAGTAGCACAAGAGAATGGATGTGTTTGTAGTTTGTTTTCCTTGCTTTGACTTTGCTTACATGGCACATTGGTTGGACCATCCAAAGTATCTTCCATTTGCACATTGGTCTTCGAAGCAACTTTTGTAGAAGCTCTTTGCTAGCTCACGTAAATTGTGCCTTGGTGTGTGGTTTCATTTTATTCTTTGCTGCATGGCTGAAGAGAGAGGACGATTTTATTGTTTTTGGAATGCACATGTTTAATTTCTTGGAGAATGAAGCACATGGGACAAAAGAAGGCAACATATGAATTGTTTATTGAAGGAAGAAAGTCAAATTGGAAGGTGGTGGAGTGACTTACGTACAAGAGGTCTTCTTACGCCATTTTCATTTTCAATTTCTTTATTTGGTGCACACTTGGTGACATGAAGTGCTAGGAAAAATTTGTGTTTGCTTATTTCTTTTGTTTTAAATTAATTTGCATATTAGGATTAGTTGCTTTTGATTTCTCTAATTTAGTTTTGCATTTAAATTTATTTAACTTTGTTGGTGTCTAGTATTTTATTTTATTTTGTCTTAATGTTGTCTTGTATTTGTGGTAGAGATAATTTAATTACCATGCTAGCTTAAATTACTCTAGTTGGTCATTAGCTATATCGCTATGTTTCCCTGAGGTTTCTGAACTGTAACTGTGTGGCAACTCTGACTTGGTTAATATTAATTATGTATTTGCACCTGCAAGTGGGTATACGCTTAGTTGCCCAGTTGGTGTGACATATTCGCTTAGTTGATGGAACTGTATGGTGTAAATCAGATTTGATATTAACAACGCATTCGCTTAGTCGCGTTTATGAAGACAGAATTAACCGTCGCTTAGTCGGTTAACTTTGTTGGATTAAAGGTCTGAGTAGCAAATTTATTTAGATAATCTGTGATGGGAAACATTGTATTTAAGTTAATGACCAACCATTTTCATTCTGTGTTGAAACCGTTTTCTTTAGATTTGTGTTTACATCTTTAATTGCATCTTTGTTTTCAATTTGATTCATCCGCATTCCAAAACCCTTTCACAAACCCTCGCACTTCGTGTTTGACTCGATTCTTGAATCGCAAAGTTGGTCTTTGGGAGACGACCTAGGGGTCATTTCCTAGCTATACTGCATTTATTTGCACATCAAATTTTTGTGGGTTGCGACAGCCCATCAAATTTTGGCGTCGTTGTCGAGGACCAACGGTTCAGTTTTGAGTCTTGTGTTGTGTTTGTGTTTGTGCGAGTTGTGTTCCTTGTGTTGTTTTCTGTGGTTTGAATTCCTTTTGTGCTATTGTTTCATGATTAAAGGGTGTCGTGTGATGAGTCGATATTTTATTGATTTCACTTAGTTTATTGTGCTAGAGTTAATAAGGGAATTGTGCTTAATTGTCCGGTATTTTCCCGTTTTCGCTAATAGTGATTAATTTGACCGGAAATTCTA
>NW_014543977.1:402842-404728 GCF_000741045.1 Vigna radiata var. radiata | reverse complement strand
CATTGGCTAGCTTACCTTGCAAGATTGATGAGCTTTCCTTCTCCTATAAAAGGAAGCTTACTCATTGTACAAATTAACTTGAATGATAGTAATGAGATGCTGCTGAATTTCAGCCGTTCTTCTTCAAGTTCAAACTGTGCTAGCTTTAACTTTGCATCCTCTAGTTTCTTTCCCCTATGGAAAGCCTTCTGAGCTAGAATTCCTCACTGGATCATCTCCAAACACGTTCACACCTTTTATCAAACACCTTGCTCGCACTCCATCCGCTACATTCGATCTCCATTCCGCTGCCAACTCTGGTCCGAGGAGCTTCTCCATTATTGAACGTGGAGGACGCTTCTATCACTTTCTCTAGCCAAATTTTCACCCAAAGTGCTTGAAAATATTATACCCTCTTTGAACCTTAGCCTTAAACAGGATGTGAACCCTTGTCTTGAAATTCTTTACCTTGAGTTGGGTTGAGCTTAATTGTTTGTGTTAAAAAGGTTCAAGTTTGGGGTTGCATAGGGGAAATTGAAAGGCAATTGAAAAGCATTGAGCTCAAATGTTGAGAAAGAAAAATGCATGAGAAAAAGAAAAGAAAAGAAGATAAGCATGAAGATGAGCTCAATGTCAATATTAAAAGAAAAGGGAAAAAGTTGGGAATGAGTGAGATTGGTGAAGAAGAGAGTTGGACTTAAATGTTGAATACTATGATAGCTCTCTTGACTCAGGGATTTTGCATTCCAGAAAAACCAATTCTTCTTGTTAGCCCAACCTCATTACAAGCCTTGGAAAAGTCCTTTTGATGGCATTTGCATGTAAAGATGTTGATTGTTTGAGATGAATGGCAATTTTATTTCTTGTGACTTGTGAATGATAGAGAGTTGGAGTGTCACCCTAAACACTTGAGTGATTGAGTGAAACACTTGCTTGGTATGAATTATTAATTTTCATGAGTGCATTTTTGCTTAGCGGATTGGTCATTCATAATGTGTAACATCTGTTGTGCGATCTATGGACTGAATTGGATTGAAAGCATACATGCATCTTAATTTGATTTCACTGAATATTTGAAATTGAGTAGTGTTTGTCATGTATTTTAGGAGTGTTGAATCATTGGATGAAATAGTATAAAGCCAAGCTTTGTTTTGTTTGCTGTTTTGTTTTGTTTGCTTGAGGACAAACAAAGTTCTAAGTTTGGGGTGGTGATGAAGGTTGAAAAAACAATTATTTTCATATGTCATTTTAGACCAAATTACTCCCTTTACTTCTTAGAATGAGCTTAGAATCAAGCAAAACTCAATAAATGAGTTTGTAGAGAGTCAAAAGCTATTTTTAGCGATATTATGCATGTTTTGCATTGTTTTGTAGCATTTTTGAGAAATTGAAGAATGGAGTTGAAGATGAAGGTCTTAGACTCTAGAAAAGGGAAGAAAAAAGAAGAAATGAAGAGTCGACGTACTGCCTGGCGATAAATTACACCGCTGGGCAGTCCAACGCGAGGAGTGGCACCAGGCGGTGCAGCCAGGCGGATTTGCGATTAGAGGCAAACTGCCGGATGGTAGACCCCTGCCGCCGGGCGGTAGCGCGGTTTGAGGGAAACCGCCGAGCGGAACAAGTGTGACGCCGGGCGGTTGTCTGCTGGGCTTGGGCCTATTTTCTGTGACGCTCCTCAGCTATAAATAGCCCTGTTGCGATTTCAATCTCATTCTTTTGACAGAAGGGGGCGGCCAGACTTAATTTTACTCTCTGGAGAGGATCTCTTGGATGCTTAGGCTCCTTTTCATCTTATCTAGGGTTTGATTTTCCATTCTTCATCCATTTTTCATCTAGATTCACCATGACAATGGTGAACTAAACCCTATTGTTGTTGGGGGAAACAATGTAATCTTTTGATACTCTCT
>NW_014543977.1:395270-402632 GCF_000741045.1 Vigna radiata var. radiata | reverse complement strand
CGGGGACGTACAGTAATGTCATGAACTGATGAGTGATTCCTTGATTAACCAATACCACCTAGGGATAGGGGTAGGACGATCAATTGTTTTTCACTTCTGCTCTATAATGCATTATTAATTGCTAGGGGAGGCTAGGGATAGCAAGCTAGTAATTAGTAATAGGCTCTTTTCGCCGAGGGATCGGGTTAAGGGTACGCAAAGAAAGTTGCATAGCAATTAGTTAATCAAGCAAATAAATCAAGAAGAGTAAATAAGAGAGAGCAGATAAGATGAAACTGTAAACCCCCCAACAACTCCATTCATCCATCGTTTTCTTCTCGTCAATTGAATCAATCTCCTTTGCATGTTTATATTTTGTTCTCATACCCAATTAATTAATTTTTATTTTCAAGTCTTACGATCTTAATTCACACGAATGATAAGGCCTGCGAGCCTCTTGGGAAACGATACTTGGACTTACCATTTTATTATTACTTGAACGATTTGGTACGCTTGCCAATCCGTTAACAGAAGCTGTCACATGCACATAATATTCTGAATTTTCTTTGGAGCATAGGAGACTAGGTTTTTGGAAATGGAGGGCTATGGTTGAAGATAGAAGTCGACGGTGGTTTGACCAAAGAGAAGCTCACCTTTTTCTTATTGTTTTTAAGGAAGTTGATTTTAATTTCAATTAGAATACTGCACGGTTTGTTTGTTCATTGAGCTTTATTGATTTCTCTTTATTGGCTTTATGCTTTACTGAGATAAATTATTGTTTTTACAATTCTCCTTTTGAATGTTTTATTTTACTAATATACTATTCATAGATTTCAATATTTACCATCTCTTTTTGCAATTCCCGATGCATGCATTTCTTTTATTTTGGCTTTTCTTTTCTTTTATTATTTTATTTGAATATAATGAGAATTTCACTTTTGGCTTAAATATTTCCTTTTAATATCGTTAATTGCAATGTTGATTTATCAATTGTTTCTTAAATGTATCACGTTAGTTTTCGTTAATTTAGTTGTCATGTTAGCTTAGGTTAGTCGGGTTGGTCATTAATAAAAATTACATTGTTTCTTTGACATTCCTGGACTGTCTTTATGTTTATGCTGCTCTGATTTGGCTCAATATTTAATCTGTTGTGTGCTTGCGATTGGGTATACGCTTAGTTGCCTAATCGGTGTTTAATCTTCACTTAGTTGATTAGACTGTATGGTGCATAACTAATTAGATTTGTGCATTGCATTCACTTAGTTTGTAACTCTGAAGGCCGAATTAGCCTTTGTTTAGTTGGTTGATTCAAGTTGGATTTGGATTAGAGTAGTGTGTACCTGTTGTTGATCTTTGATTGGAAGCATAGTAATTGAGTTAATGACCAACCGTTTTAATTGTGCATTTGATTCCATTTTTACTTCTATGTTTGCAATTCTGTTTTTGCATATCTGTTGCATCCGTGTTTTAATTTAGTTTATCCGCATTCACAATCCTTTCACAAACCCCCCCACTTCGTTAGACCTAATTCTCGAACCACATTTGGTCCTTGAGAGACGACCTAGGAGTCACTTCCTAGTCTATACTGCATTCTTTTATGCTCATTAAATTTGTATGGGCCACGACACCCACCACAAATTTTTGCGCCGTTGCCGGGGACCAACGGTTCGGTTTTAGGTATTTTCTTGTGTTAGTGTGTGTTGTGTCTTGTCTTGTGTTGTGAGTGTGTCGTTCTGTTCATATTTTCATTACTTTCTTCTTTTCCCCCTTTCTTTTCCATATCTACCTATTTTGGTTATGTGGATACTGTTTATTCTGCCCATGTCCATGACTTTGATTCTCCTTCGGCAGTTAACTCTGATATTGCTTCTCATGCATATTCTGCTGAACTTTATGTTGAGAACAGTACGGTTCCTCCTCCATCTCATGAGAGTGCTCCTAGGGAGCCAGTTCCACTTGATTTGGAGGATATCCGTTGTGTTTTTAACACTGGACTGATACATGTGCTGCCTAGGTTTCATCGTTTTGCAGGTGAATGCCCATTAGGCATTTGGAGGAGTTCTACACCATTTGCTCTTTAATGAAACCTCCAGATGTCCCGGATGAAGAAGTGTTTTTAAGGGCATTTCTGCATTCATTTCTGCATTCCGTCACTAGTTGGGAAGATCGAAAGCATCAGTTTCTAGACAAATTCTCCCCTGTGCGGTATGGTTATAGCGACGATCCTGGGAGGACTGATCCTAACTTGGGATGGTATGGTACTTCACAACATCAATATCATGAACCATCATTCCAGACTCCTTGTATGCCTCCACCTCTTCAAGAACCACAACAGCTGCAGTTTCATGAGCTTGCCCATTATTTATCAGCTGTTGGTAGGAAATTGGAAACCAAACTTGATTCTCTTCAGAGTTTGGTGACACAGCTGACATCCAACCAAAGACCAGCACCTCCATCTGCATCTATTGCACGGTTGTGTGCTATATGTTCTTCCAGTGACCACTATACGGATGTCTGTCCTTCTTTGGAGCACCCTGTTTCTCATGATGAGCCTCAAGCTTATGCTACCAACATCTACAATAACAAGCAGCCACAACGGAAAAATCAGAGGCAACAACAACAACAAAAGGCACTTGTCAAATCTTCTAGTTTTTCTGGGCCTACATTGAACGAGTTTTGGAGGCAGAAAGCCGCGCAGTGCACCGAGGAACAATCTCAATTTTTAGAAGGATCACCATTTCAGACTATTCCAATTCTTGATGATGTCAGTTCCATTCACATAGGAGATGGGGAGCAGAGTCATGAGCTCACTACTACACAATCTACTTCCCCACCCTCCTATGCTTCCACTCTTGCACCTGAGGATGCAGTTGCTCATTCTGCTGTTACTGGTGAGATGAATCATGAATCAACACAGGTTTTCTCTAAACTTGAAATCCCACTTGCTTTGCCTGAGTTGTTTATGCATTCAAATATTCTTCATACTGCTAAAGATTCACATGTTAGTGTTGATTTTGACATTGAAATTGTGAAAACTGAAGATGTTTCAGACTTAGGATTAAACTTTGATCTTTCACAGTTTTTTGAAAATTTTCAATGTAGTTGTGAAGTTGGTTGTTGCTCTATTTGTGTTGAGATCAATTCTGTGATACAACCAGCTTCCAACTTTATGATTGGTGATACTAACTGTGAGTCTGATAAAAATGTTGAGGAACAGGCAGATATAAGCGCCACTTTTGAGATAGGTAGACCACTTTCACCCTCCACCACTTTAGCTGCATCTAGGGAAGTGGAGGTAAACATACCTGAGATAGATTCTATTGTTGATTATTATGATGATGATGGGTATGTTGATGATTATATTGTTGATGAGCGTGATTTTCATTCCCCCTATTTGCATGATGAGAACCACTTTGTGTTATCGCATCTGAATGTTTGTTCTCCATGCACTGAACATGAATATGAACCTGTGATTGATATTGTTTCTATTTCTGAACTTGATTCATGTTCTGAGGGTATATTTGAGGGTCAGCTTGTTACACTGAGATTGGGTGTTATACCTCTGCATGTCATTTCTGTAGAACCACATCGCACTAACTATGTTGCAGGAGGTACACATGAGTTTGATCAACAAACACCCACGGTGGAAGACAAGAGTTCCAGTGTACACAAAGGCTTGAATATCAATGGGCACCACCTGAACCCACTCATCAACAATCACTGCTTCTTAGATCCAGCTGTGGAGGACATCTCCCTGCTTTATCAAATCTGGAGACTGAAGCAATTCCTCCTCAATACTTCCTTGCTAACTACAATGGTGGAGAATATCTCCCTGACAGTCCAAAATTGGCAACTGCCACCATGATCAGGGGAGTTTTCTTCTTTCCCCTCTTCCCTTTTTCCCACTTGAATTGCACTTGTCCTTGATTTGTTGACTATTATGATCACTGATCTTATGCTTGTGACACATTGAGGACACTGTGTAGTTTAAGTGTGGTCTATTGGGGGAGAATTTTATTTTCTTTGTCAATTTTTGTTTTTCTGCGTTAAATTTTTTTTCTAGGTAGTTTTTGTGTACAATTTTGCATGTTTCTCTTGATTTCTGGACTTTGTTTAGGTTGTAGACTTGTTTTTCATTTTATTGGTACTCTGATTAGTCTGAATTCTTCCTTTTCTTTGCTTGGGAAGATGATTATGATGTTTGAGAGGGTGATTGATTGTGACAGAAATACCCTGTGTGAGATTTGAGCCACTTGATATTCTTTCTTGTGTGTGATATGTCTCTTGATTGCTTGCACATATGCCTTGGCTTGACTCTTTTTGATGTTTCTTGATTGATATGCATGTTTGGAAGTGATAAAGGCAGTTTTGTTGTTGAGCCTCTCTAGCCAGATGAGCCTACCATGTTGTGATCCTTTGAGAGCCCCTTTGAGCCTTTACTTTCCCCATTTCTTTGTTTTGAAGCTCATAAACTAGCCCTATGTGAAAAACAATGTTTACCTTAACCTTAGGGAATTTTGGAGCTTTGGAATTGTTTTGGGAATAAGTGTGGTCTCCTGGGAGAGTATGATGAATTGGCTAGATTGGTTCCTCTTCTTGTTTTTGTTTTGTAAATTTGTTATATATCATGTCTCAAACAATTGTGTTCTACATAGAGAGAAAAGAAAAGAGACAAGATGAAAAAAAAAGAAAGAAGAAAAAAAAAATAGAAAAATGAGAAAAAAAAATTGGTGTGAATAATGAAGTCAAGAAGAGGATTGAATTAGAGGTTTTGGGTGTGATTTGAATGTGTTTTCACTTCTTCCCCATTGCTCCTCTATTCCTTTTGGTTTATAGCTTCTCATCCATATTTATCCTTCCTTTGCCTTGGCCCCATTACATCCATAAAAGACCTTTTGATTTGAACATGCATATATGTTTTGAGTGTTGATATTAGAGGATTGCCAAGTCTGTTTGTATTTGCTTTCTTGAGTGCATTGAGTTGACATTGTTTACCTTATACACTTGAGAGAAACACTGATAGTGCATCTGTGAGGCTCTGTTGCTTTTGATTCACCTCTTGAACTGATTGACCATTATTCCATTATCTGAACTGCTTGGATGATTTCTTGAGTATTTGCTTTCCTTGACTCTGTGTGGGATTATGTCCACTTCCTTTCATTGTCCAAATTTATAGAAACTGTGCAATTCTGTTATTTTCCTTGTCAATCTTTGTTTTTGTGTGTTGAGTCTGTGTCAATTCCCTGATGTTCATTGAACTGTTTCCTGATTTGCGTCTTGATTTTGCCCAGGAGTGCAAAAGACTAAGTGTGGTCTATTTTGTTGAGTCGATATTTTATTGATTTCACTTAGTTTATTGTGCTAGAGTTAATCAAGGAATTGTGCTTCATTGTCTGGTATTTTCCCGTTTTCGCTAATAGTGATTAATTTGACCGGAAATTCTAATTTTAATTAATTTGAATATTCTAAGCTAATTATTTACATTATTGATTGCAAGGAAAATTATGGAATTTGAATTTGGAATATTTGGAGGTGTTGTCACGGCCCAATGCAAGGTGCTTCAATTGGAAAGGGCAGCAGAGGTGGATTTCCTCATTCACCTCATGGAGGCAGCTCACGGTCCATGAAAATTAATAATTGCGTCCAGCTGCCACCACCAAAAGCAATGACACTCACGGGCTCAACAATTACTTTCGGAAGTTTAGGATGTAACATTTTTAATGCGTCTGGCTTATAAAAATGGCATGCACTGCCTGGGTTTTGCTTTGGAGAATAAAATGTGCATGGACCCAACTATATAAAAAAAGAGGCACACGAATTTGAATTTGAGAGGGTTACATCCAGTGGGCCCATGGGGCAATTAATTGAAGAGCAGGTCCATGCAAAAGGCATCCAGCACGTGAATGTCACTTCTTTCTTCATCCAACAAGCGATGCAAACTCCTGCAGTCCATGTGCAAACACGTCCCAGCCCAACAACGCTTCTACACTCATGAGGCAATTCGGCCCAAAATTGGAAGAGAGAGAGAGCAGCAGGCGGTGCAGCCAATAACACACGGTCCAACATTTGAGGGTTGCTACCACTTGCACGTGAAATCCAGCAGAAGTAATTTCTTACAAAAGTAGACAGCAGAGTTGAAGAAGCAGCTTCTCCATGGTCTAGCCTTGAAGAGGCAGCTACACACCCATTTAAAAGCTTACGGACCTGGTCCAACATTAAGGAGGCTGCAGAACGTTCATTTATTGGAGAAACACAATCAACTTTCATCTGGCCCAACAACAGCATGGCACCATCCATCTTTAATTTTTGGGTAGCTTATCCAACAACTTTGGAAGCTCCACACAACAGCTTTATTCCTTCAACGTCCAGCTGGTGCACACAGCAAAAGCAAAGAAGTCTCACGGCCCAACATGTTCCTTCACTCTTCAGCAGTAGTTCACCTAGCAGGTGCATCACGGTCCAGCAAGAAGAGATAATGAAACGGACAATTGTTTCCTCACACTGCAGCTGGACAACAACACGCACACGTACATCTTCATGCGTCCATCTTTGAAGCCTGCAACACGGACTGGGACCAGCACACTTCACGGTCCATCATGGCCCAGCAGAAGCAACTCACAACCTTGGTTCAGTTCCAACACCATTTTTAATTGAAGCAAGTCCATGCAAACTTCATTTTTGGCAGCCAGGCGGCCATTTTTGGTGCCGGGCGGTTCTATGATGGGCCTGGGCTTGAATTTTGTTACTTTTCTTGGTTATAAATAGCCCTATTACGAATTCAGAGTCATTCCTTTGACAGGGGAAGACGGCCAGACCTAATTTTGCTCTCTATAGAGGATGTCTTGGATGCTTAAGCTCCTTTTCATCTTTTCTAGGGTTTGCTCTTCCATTCTTCTTCCATTTTTCATCTAGTTTCACCATGTCCATGGTGAACTAAACCCTATTGTTGTGGGGAAAACAATGTAATCTTTTGATGCTCTCTCTTATTGAAACTATTGAATATTTATATGGTCTTCATATGTTTTGATTGATTATTGTTGGGTTATCATCTGTGCTTAAGGCCTTTATCGTTTAACTGATTTGGTATATTGATGTTTGTCGTTATTTATATGGGGACGTACAGTAATGACATGAACTGGTGAGTAATCTCTTGATTTTGCAATACCACCTAGGGATAGGGGTAGGACGATTAATTGCGCTAACTTCTGTTTATAATGCAGTATTAATTACTAGGGGAGGCTAGGGATAGCAAGCGAGTAGTTAATATTAGGCCCTTTTCGCCGAGGGATCGGGTTAAGGGGAGGCTAAGAAAGTCGCATAACAATTNAATCAATCTAATANTCAAGGGTAGTATGTAAGAGAGAGTGGAATAGATGAAATTGT
>NW_014543977.1:375096-395000 GCF_000741045.1 Vigna radiata var. radiata | reverse complement strand
TACTTGGTCTTACCATTTATATTACTTATACGATTTGGTACACTTGCCAATTTGTCAACAAGTTTTTGGCGCTGTTGCCGGGGACTCGCGATTTATTTTTCTAGTAGTGTGAATTAATTGAGTTTGACTTGATTTGATTTTATGTTTTTTTTTTTGTTTTTAATAAATGTTTTCTAGGGTTTTGTGCCTAATTTTTGTAGAATGCAGTTTGCACAAGAATTTGATTATGTGGGCACTCAATTCTACCAAAATGATTTCAACCACTGTGGGGATCCTTTTTCAAATATATATCGAAACCACTTAGGGCATCAGTCCTCTCCGCGAAAAGAAACGTTACGGGAAGCTAAAGAACGTTTATGGTAAGAATTATTTTCTGTCACGAAAGAAACGTTGGGGGAAGTTCAACAATTCTTGCGGCAGTAATTATTTTCTGTACCAAAAGAGACATTGGGGGAAACCCAACAGCGTTTACAACAAAAACAATCTTTTGTATGCAAAGAAACTTTGGGAGAAACACAAGCACAATTATTGCAGGAACAACACTCACATGCCCTGAAGGCTTTAGGCATTATCAAGGTTGATACTTAAGTCAACCCTAAAGAAGAATGTCAAGCCACTATCTTTGCACATGATAATGTTCTCAATGAGGAAAAGAAAGAAGAAGAAGAGCTAGAGATGTTGGAAGAGGAAACAAAAACAGAAGTTGTTGTTGAGAAAAATATAGAGGAGATAGAAACAGAAAAGTTGAAGGAGAATGAGAAGAAGGACGAGAAGGGAAAAGCCATGGTTGAAGGAAAAGAAAAAAAGAAAAAAATGTGAAAATAAAGAAAGAAAAGAAAAAGAAAAGGAGAAGGATAAGGAAGGAGAAGGTTAAGAAAAAGAGGAAGAGAGGAAAGAAGAAAAGATCACATGAAAGACCTCTTCCTCATAAAAAGAAAAATCATAGGATAGGAAAGAAGTTCAAGTTGGCGATCTTCAAGAAATTGGAGATTAAAGTTTCTATGATTGAAACATGGAAACAGGTGCTTGGTGTTCTTAATTTTATGAAGAAATTCAGCAGGAAGAAGAAAAAGAAAATAATATCAAGAAAGGGGAGTATCAACACCTACTGATGGGTGTTTGATTTTATTTGATTTTATTTTATTTTATTTGATTTGATTTTATGTTATTTGATTTTATTTGATTTTATTTGAGTTGATTTGATTTTATTTGATTTTATTTGATTTTATCTTATTTGATTTGATTTTATTTTATTTTACTTTATTTTATTTTATTTTATTTTATTTTTACTTTTTATTTTATTTTACTTTATTTTATTTTATTTTATTTTTGGGTTATGCGTTGCTTCTGATGACAGTAATGATAGCATCTACTAAGGGATGCTAGAAAATTTTTGAATCCACTGAAGGATTCCAGGAAGGCACACCTACTGATGGGTGATGGGAGGTATTGCACTTACTGACAAGTGCTAACCAGGTTTGGGTCAGGCTCGTGACGTTAAACAAGCGCTACTAGGAGGCAACCTAGATTTTCTTCTTACACTTTTGCATTTTAAATTCTTAGAATAGTTTGAATTTTTATTTTTGGTGTGTGCTCTTGGCTTTACTACTTGTTCTGAAAATGTTGGACTAACTGATGTGCATGATGAATCTATTTGATGATTTTTGGATGTGGATGAGAATTGAGTTGTAATGCATGATGATATCCAGGAAATAGATGGGTGATGAATTTATGATTATGGTCATGATGCTAGGCATGGTGTATGAATGAATTTTGTGTGAGGAAGCATGTGTGTGAGATTTTGAGCTCCAAAGTTTTATTGTTGCATGTATTGTTCACAGGAAAACATGGATGATATTGCCTTAATCCTGATGATCGATTGAATTGCATGTGAATGTCATATGATNAAGGCCATTTTTGAAAACCCCTCTCTAGCCAAAAAAAGAATAAAAAATTCACCAAAAGTGCTTGAAATATTATACCCCTTTTGAACCTTAGCCTTAAACAGGATGTGAACCCTTGTTTTGAAATTCTTTACCGTGAGTAAAGATGAGCTTAATTGTATGTGATGAAAAGGTTCAAGTTTGGGGTTGTACGGGAGAAAATTGAAAAAGCAAGTAAAAGGCATTGAGCTCAATTGTTGTGAAAAGAGAAAAATTCATGAGAAAAAGAAAAGAAAAGAAGAAAAGGATGAAGATGAGCTCAATGAAAAAGAAAAGAAAAGGGCAGAAGTTGGGAATGAGAAATTTTGGTGAGAGAGTTGTGCTTAATTGTTGAATATTTTGACAGTTCTCTTGACTCAAGGATTTTGAATTCTAGAAAAACCAATTTTTCTTGTCAGCCCAACCTCATTACAAGCATTGAAAAAGTCCTTTTGATGGCATTTGCATGTAAAGATGTTGATTGTTTGAGATGAATGGCAATTTTGTTTCATGTAACTTGTTAACAACAAAGAGTGGAGTGTCACCTTAAACACTTGAGTGATTGAGTGAAACACTTGATTGGTATGACCTGTTGATTTTCATGAGTACATTTTTGCTTAGTGGATTGATCATTCATAATGTATAACATCTATTGTGCAATCTCTGGATTGAAAGCATGCATGCATCTTATTTTGGATTTCACTGAGGATATTGAATTGAGTGGTTTTGTCATGTACCTTAGGATTGTTGAGGCATTGGATGAAACAATATAAAGCCAAGTTTTGTTTTGTGTGTTATTTTGTTTTGTTTTGCTTAAGGACAAGCAAAATTCTAAGTTTGGGGTGTTGATGAAGGTTGAAAAATAATTATTTTCATATGTCAATTTGGACCAAATTACACCTTTTAATACTCGGAATGAGCTTAGAATCAAGCAAAACTCAATAAATGAGTCTGAAGAGAGTCAAATGTTGTTTTTAGCGATTTTATGCTTGTTTTGCATTGTTTTGTAGCTAATTTGAGAAAAGTAAAAAATGGAGTTAAAGATACAGGTCGTTGACTCAAGAAAAGAGCAGAAAAATGAAGATTTGAAGAGTCGACGCATCGCCCGGTGGCAATGATAAAGGTTTTTGGAATGATTTGAAAGAATGGTTGAATTATCAAATGGTTGGAGTGTAGAAGAGTCAAACAAAATGCAGAAAAGTCAACCAGTCAACCAGAAAAGTCAACCAGTCAACCAGTTGACCAGAATGCTGAAAAGTTGACCAGAGCGCAGTTAACCACTGCCGGGCGGTTGACCGTGGCGCCGGGCGGTTGACCGTGGCGCCGGGCGGTTGACCGAAGCGCCGGGCGGCTGTTTTCGGCGCCTGGCGATTCTATGATGGGCTTGGGCTTGAATTTTGTTACTTTTCTTGGTTATAAATACCCCTATTACGCATAACAATTGAATCAATCTAATATTCAAGGGTAGTATGTAAGAGAGAGCGGAATAGATGAAATTGTTAGTACCCAACAACATCCATTCATCCATTGTTTTCGCTTGTCAATTGAATCAACCTTTATTTTGCATGTTAATATTTTTGCTCTCAAACCCAATTTATNAATTTTAATTTCTCAAGTCTTATTATTTTAATTCACGCGAACGAGGAAGCCATACAAGTCTCTTGGGAAACGATACTTGGTCTTACCATTTATATTACTTGTACGATTTGGTACACTTGCCATTTTGTCAACACAACTCCCAACAGTTTAGCACTAGGAATGATGCCATTGTGGTAAGGGGCGTACATGATGTTGTTGCCCAGTCTTTGTCAGCTATTGAAAGCAAGTTGGAAGACAAGATTGAATCTCTTGTGAAGTTAGTGACACAGTTGGCAACCAACCAGAAACCTACAGCTTCATCCGCATTTGTTGCACGACTATGTGCTGTTTGTACTTCTGGTGACCACTACACAGATGCTTGTTCTACTTTGCAGCACTCAGCTGCCTCTGATGCGCCTCAGGCTTATACGACTAACATCTACAACAACAGGCAGCCACAACAGGCATCTACAACAACAGGCAGCCACATCACCCCAATCTTAGGTGGAACAATGCGCCACAGCAACAGCAGCAGGCACCACCTTTCCAGAACACTGGAGGCCCCAACAGATATGTGCCTCCACCCATGCAACAAAATCAGAGGCAACAACAGCAGCAACAAGAGGAACCTGTCAAACCAGCTGCCCAGACTTCTTCTTTTTCTGAGCCTTCATTGGAAGAGTTAGTGAGACAGATGACCTTGCAGAACCTGCAGTTTCAGCAGGAGACTGAAGCTTCTATACAGAGTCTCACTAACCAGATGGGTCAGATGGCTACTCAACTTAACCAGGCGCAATCTCAAAATTCTGATAAGCTACCATCTGAGACTGTGCAGAACCCGAAGAATGTGAGTGCCATTACCCTCAGATCGGGGAAGCAGATTGTTGTGCCTTCCGAGCCCGCTTCTACACCTACACCCGTGCCTGCCACTTGTCCTAGAGAGGACGACCATGACGGTCCACGCAGGGCATTTGAGGTTGGTGGATCTTCTTCTTCAGCCGGTGGATCTTCTCCAGGTGGACCTTCTCCCTCCTCCACCTCCACCGCCGCTGTCGCACCTTCTCCATTGGTTGACTGACCTATCCCTCTTCCATTCCCTTCACGGGCACTTCCTAGCAAAAAGAATGAAGAGGTGGATAGGGAAATTCTGGAGACCTTCAGGAAAGTAGAGGTGAACATACCTCTACTCGATGCCATCAAGCAGATATCCCAAGTATGCCAAATTTCTGAAGGAGTTGTGCACACATAAAAGGAAGATAAAGGGCAATGAGAGAATTAGCATGGGAAGGAATGTATCAGCTCTTATTGGTAAATCGGTCCCGCACATTCCTGAAAAGTGCAAGCACCCAGGTACGTTTTGCATTCCTTGTGTGATTGGTAATAGTAAGTTTGAAAATGCAATGCTGGATTTGGGTGCATCCATAAATGTCATGCCATTGTCTATTTATAAATCTCTGTCTCTTGGTCTATTACAGCCTACGGGTGTGGTCAGAATGCATTAAGCACGTTCGTTCTTTACCTGTTCATTCTTTAGAGTCAGAATGCATTAACCACGTTGCAGGAAGTACACTTGAATCTGACTTGCAGGAACCCACTCTTGAGCTGAAACAGCTCCCAGAAAACCTCAAGTACGTGTACTTGGAGGATGATGAGAGGAAACTGGTGATCATTTCCACCTCCCTTGATTCTGTTCAAGAGGAGAGGTTGCTTGATCATTTCCACCAGTGAGACAGCTGCAGAGAAGGCGAAACCCTGTGATCTTGGACGTGATTAATAAGGAGGTGATGAAGCTTTTGCAAGCTGGGATCATCTATCCTATTTCAGACAGTCAGTGGGTGAGCCCCATCCATGTTGTGCCCAAGAAGATTGGCCTCACTGTTGTGAAAAATGAGAAGGATGAGCTGATTCCCACAAGAGTGCAGAACAATTGGAGAGTCTGCATTGACTATAGGAGGCTGAATCAAGCGACCATGAAAGATCATTTCCCCCTGCCATTCATTGATCAGATGCTGGAGCGCCTGACAGGTAAATCTCATTACTGTTTTTTTGATGGTTATTTTGGTTACTTTCAAATAAACATTACGCTTGAGGATCAAGAGAAAACCACATTCACCTACCCCTTTGGCACTTTTGCCTATAGGAAGATGCCCTTTGGCCTATGCAACGCCCTTGGTACCTTTCAGCGGTGCATACTTAGCATTTTTAGCGACTTTCTTGAGAGTTGCATAGAGGTGTGTATGGATGACTTTACTGTTTATGGATCCTTTTTTGATTCATGTTTGGACAATCTGGAAAAAGTTTTGAAAAGATGCATAGAAACAAACCTTGTTCTCAATTTTGAGAAATGTCACTTCATGGTTGAACAGGGTTTGTTCTAGGGCATATTATTTCTGAAAAGGGAATAGAGGTAGATCCTGCTAAGATATGTGTGATTTCGCAGTTGCCTTACCCCTCTTGTGTGCGAGAGGTTAGATCTTTTCTAGGAGATGTAGGTTTCTACAGGGGCTTCATCAGGGATTTCAGCAAGAAGGCGCTTCCCTTGTCCAGACTGCTGCAGAAGGACATCAACTTTGAGTTTGATGACAGGTGCAAGCAGGCGTTTGACTGCCTGAAGGAAGCTTTGCCACCACTCTGATCATTCAGGCACCAGATTGGACAGCCCCGTTCAAGCTCATGTGTGATACGTCAAATTATGCCTAGGGAGCTGTCCTGACACAGAAAATTGATAAGCTGCCTCGAGTGATCTACTATGCTTCCCACTTTGGATGTTTCCCAAGCAAACTACACCACGACTGAGAAAGAGTTATTGGCAATTGGTTTTGCCCTAGATAAATTTAGGTCGTATTTGCTTGGTTCTCCTGTTATTGTGTATACTGACCATGCAGCTTTAAAGTTTCTATTGAAAATGGCTGAGTCAAAGCCTAGATTGATCAGGTGGATGCTACTACTCCAAGAGTTTGACTTGTAGATTAAAGACCGGAGTAGAGCACAAAACTTGGTTGCAGATCACCTCTGCAGGATTGAGAGAGCTGGGGATCAGGCTCATGTGTTGCCCATCCAGGATGATTTTCCTGATGCGAGTTTGTTGATGATTTCTTTCTCTCACCCTACTCCTTGGTTTGCGCATATTGTGAATTACTTGGTTGCATCTGTTTTTCCTCCCTTAGCATCACGTGCTCAGATTGCTAAAATTAAGAGTGATGCTAAGTATTATGTTTGGGATAACCCATATCTGTGGAAGTTGTTCAGTGACCAGGTTACTAGGAGATGCATTTCGGACCATGAGATTGACTCAATCCTGCAATTTTGTCATGCCTCCTCACCTGGTGGTCATCTGGGTATTCAAAGAACAGCTCGTAGGGTGCTTGATTGCGGTTTCTACTGGCCTTCCATCTGCAAGGATGCGGGGAGGATTTGTAGGACCTGTGAACCGTGTCAGAGAGTAGACATACCTATTTCACAGAGACAGGAGATGCCTCAACAGCCTATGCTGTTCTATGACGTGTTTGACGTTTGGGGTATAGATTTCATGGGTCCTTTTCCTGTTTCTTTTGGTTTCTCCTATATTCTCCTTGCTATGGATTATGTTTCAAAATGGGTGGAAGCGAGAGCCACCAGTACTAATGATGCTTGGGTTGTTGTGGATTTATTTAGATCTCCCCTCTTTTGCAGGTTTGGAGTGCCTAGAGCAATTGTTAGTGATCAGGGAACCCATTTTTGCAACAGATCCATGCAAGCTTTGCTCAAGAAATATGGGGCGACACATAGAGTTTCTACACCTTACCACCCTTAAACAAATGGGCAGGGTGAGATCTCCAACAGGGAGATTAAGAGGATTTTGGAGAAGATTGTCCAGCCCAACAGGAAAGATTGGAGTAATAGGTTGGACGATGCTCTTTGGGCCCACAAGACTGCCTACAAAGCACCCATTAGGACGTCTCCTTATCGGGTTGCCTTTGGAAAGGTGTGTCATCTGCCAATTGAGATTGAGCATCGAGCATACTGGGCTGTGAAGACGTGCAACTTCTCCATTGACCAAGCTGGAGAGGAAAGAAAGTTGCAGCTGAATGAACTGTACGAGATCCGTTTGGAAGCCTATTAGAACTCAGAGTTCTACAAAGAGAGGACCAAAAGGTTCCATGATAGTTCCATTCTTAGAAAGGACTTCGAGGTTGGCCAGCAGGTTTTGTTGTATAACTCTAGGCTCGGCCTCATGGGTGGTAATTTGAGATCAAAGTGGATTGGACCTTTTGTTGTTACTAATGTTTTCCCTTATGGTGCAGTTGAGATACAGAGTCCTTCCACAGCTAAAAGCTTCAAGGTGAACGGGCACAGACTAAAGCCTTTCCTCAACAATCCTTCTTTGTTGGATGCAGTGGTGGAGGAGACATCTTTGGTCCACCCCACCTACCCTCCCAGCTGACTCAGGGAGTTTCTTTTCCCCTTCCCTCCTCACTTTTAATGCACTTTGTCGGTATCTGATGACTATTCTGATTGTTTGATCTGTTGATTGTGACACACTAAGGACATTGTGTTGTTTAATAGTGGTCTATTAGGAGAGGTTGTTTCTTTGTTTATGTTTCGGTTTTTGGGTAGTTTGTTATGTCTGGTGTACAGTTTTGCATGCTTTTCGTGAATTCTGGACTGCGATTAGGTTGCTAGTTTCCCTTCACTGCATGGATACTCTGTTTTGTTGGACTCCTTGCTCTTCTTTGCTTGGAAGATAATCATGATGTTTGAGAGTTGAATTGATTGTGACCGACCTGTGTGAGATTTGAGCAATTTGGTGATCTTTCTTATGTGTGATATGTTTCTGGACTGCTTGCACATTTGCCTTGGCTTGACTTTGTTGATAATTCTTGATTCATGCGCATGTTTGAAAATGATAAAGGCATTTTGTTGATTGAGCCTCTTTAGCCAGATAGCCTACCCTGTTATGATCTCTTTGTTAGCCCCTTTGAGCCTATACTTCCCCCATTTCTTTGTTTTGAAGCTCATACAATAGCTTAAGTGAAAAACCATGATCACCTAAACCTTAGGAATTTTGGAGCTCTGGAATTGTTTTGGGAATAAGTGTGGTCTCTTAGGAGTTGTAGATGAATTGGCTAGTGAGTCCTCTCCTTGCAGTTGCACTGTAAATATCATGTATCTTGTCTTTTGAATTGTGTGTTGAATAGAAAAAAAAAGAGACAAAATGAAAAAAAAAGAAGAGAAAACACATAAAATTTTTTGTGAATAATGGAACCAAGAAGAGGATGGAATTAGAGGTTGTGGGTGTTTGAATGTGTTTACACTTGTTCCCCATTGCTCCTCTGTTCCTTATGGTTTGTAGGTTCTTATCCAGATGTATCCTCCCTTGTCCTTGGCCCCATTACAACCATGAAAAGACCTTTTGATTTGAACATGCATACGTGTTTGAGTGTTGATATTAGAGGCTTGCCAAGTCTATTTGTGTTTGCTTTCTTGAGTGAATCGAGTGACATTGTTTACCTTAGACACTTGAGAGAAACACTGATATTGTGTATCTGTGAGGCTCTGTTGCTTTTATTCAACTCTTGAACTAATTGACTGTTTTCCATGTACTGAATTGTTTGGATGATTCTGTGAGTATCTGCTTTCATTGACTCTGTGTGGGATCCGGCCTATGCCTTTCACTGTCCAGATTTTGTGAGAATTGTGCAACTCTGTTTCTGTTTTGTGAGTCTTTATTGTCTGTCTGTCGAGTCTCTGTCACCTCCCTGATGTTTGAGTAGTTCCCTGGTTTTCGTCTTGGTTTTGCCCAAGAGTGCAAAAGACTAAGTGTGGTCTATTTTTATGAGTCGTTATTTCTTGAACTGTATTTAGTTTATTGCAGTTGAATAAACCAAGGAATTGTGTTTAATTGTCTGTTATTTCCCCATTTTCCGAATTCTGCTTAATTTAGTCAGAAATTCGTAATTGTGCTAATTTGGATTTTCTAAGCTCTTTAAGCGCATTTCTGGTTGCAGGGAAATTGTGGAAATATCATCTGGAGCATTAGGATATGGCGTGGCACATTCAAGACTCAACATTTAGTCATTTAAATTCTAATTAAAGTTATAATTTCGTTTTCTAGAAGCCCTTAATTAGAATTAGGTGTTTTGGACCCTTTTAGGGGCATTTTTGTAAAAAAACCAATTGTGGGGGCCATGTGGCATCTCTTTAGGGCTGACTTGTAGTGTGTGGACCCCACCAAATTTGAAACTCTCGGTATTTGGAGAGCTTAGCCGACCACACACTCTTAGGCTCTCATATTCTCACACTTTGCATGGTTTCATGAACTTCATCCTTGGGAGCTTGTAAGGGTTCATTTTCTTTGAGCTATGGAATGAACAAGATCATGTTTTTCTTCTTCTCTTGCCTCAACCTTGATTATCTTTCTTTGTTGGTGATGAAAAACCGCCCATTCCCCATTCTATTTCTTGTTCTTTGAAGTTGGAAGCATGAGCTTGAAGGGTTTCTCTTGCATTTTCATGGTGGGTCTTTGGTTTGAATGAAGAGCTGTTTTGTTTTCCTTCCACATTTGCTGCAGTATTTTCGGTTTTATTTAAGTTTTCTTGGATTGGATGATAAAAATGGAGTCCTATGTGAGTTTTGGGTTGAAAAGAGCTTAAGTTTATGTGTTGGTGTTTTGAGTTCTGATCCATTTCTTCTTGCATTTCGTTTTTGATGTTTGGAAACATATTTGGAGTTGGACATTGTGTTTCATGATGGGTGTTGGACGGTTCTTGAAAGGGGTTTAGGGTTTCCATTTTATTTTAGTCAAAAAATTTGAAGAGAAGAGAGTTAGAACTTGGGTTGAAGGAGGTAGACTTTGTGTTTGATGTGTTTGTATGAATTTGCATTTGGAACCTTGCGTTCGAGTGTCCATGCTCAGTGTTGAGGAGAGGAAGAAAGATTATGAAGGTGTGTGTTGGTGAAGAAAACCGTGGGATGTGTTGGAACGGAGGAGAGAAGGTGCATTTAAGTCTTTGCCATTTTTGGACCAACACAAAAGATGCTTGTTTTGGCTAAAGGAAGGTTTCCTTTTTGGTCTTGCCCTTAGCTTCCAATCTATCGAGAGTAGCACAAGAGAATGGATGTGTTTGTAGTTTGTTTTCCTTGCTTTGACTTTGCTTACATGGCACATTGGTTGGACCATCCAAAGTATCTTCCATTTGCACATTGGTCTTTGAAGCAACTTTTGTAGAAGCTCTTTGCTAGCTCACGTAAATTGTGTCTTGGTGTGTGGTTTCATTTTATTCTTTGCTGCATGGTTGAAGATAGAGGACGGTTTTATTGTTTTTGGAATGCACATGTTTAATTTCTTGGAGAATGAAGCACATCGGACAAAAGAAGGCAACATATGAATTGTTTATTGAAGGAAGAAAGTCAAATTGGAAGGTGGTGGAGTGACTTACATACAAGAGGTCTTCTTAGGCCATTTTCATTTTCAATTTCTTTATTTGGTACACACTTGGTCACATGAAGTGCTAGGAAAAAGTTGTGTTTGCTTATTTCTTTTGTTTTACATTAATTTGCATATTAGGATTAGTTGCTTTTGATTTCTCTAATTTAGTTTTGCATTTAAATTTATTTAGTGTGTTGGTGTCTAATATTTTATTTTATTTTGTCTTAATGTTGTCTTGTATTTGTGGTAGAGATAATTTAATTACCATGCTAGCTTAAATTACTCTAGTTGGTCATTAGCTATATTGCTATGTTTCTTTGAGGTTTCTGAACTGTGACTGTGTGGCAACTCTGACTTGGTTAATATTAATTCTATATTTGCACCTGCAATTGGGTATACGCTTAGTTGCGCAGTTTGTGTGACATCTTCGCTTAGTTGATGGAACTGTATGGTGTAAATCAGATTTGATATTAACAACGCATTCGCTTAGTTCGCGTTTATAAAGACAGAATTAACCGTCACTTAGTCGATTAACTCTGTTGGATTAGAGGTCTGAGTAGCAACTATATTTAGATAATATATGATAGGAAACATTGTAATTAAGTTAATGATCAACCGTTTTCATTCTATGTTGAAACCGTTTTCTTTAGATCTGTGTTTACATCTTTAATTTCATCTGTGTTTTCAATTTGATTCATCCGCATTCCAAAACCCTTTCACAACCCCCCCCCCCTTTGTGTTCGACTCGATTCTTGAACCGCAAAGTTGGTCTTTGGGAGACGACCTAGGGGTCATTCCTTAGCTATACTGCATTTATTTGCACATCAAATTTGTGTGGGTTGCGACAGCGCATCACTATCATCAATAAAATTCCTACTAATTGGATAAAAGTGATTAAAAATCACATGAGGCTGGCAGCTTTCAAGAACTCACCCTATCTTCCATATGCATGACTAATTATATTTGATAGTAAAACACACCCTTTATGGCTTAGAATGAGCTTTAAATCAAGTAAAACATTGTTTTGAAGGGTTTTAAGGTGAATTGAAGATGGAAGTGAAGCAAGGTGGACTTAAACCCATGAAAGAAGGAGAAAAATGGTGAAAAGAAGGGTCAAGTGAGCCGCTGAGCGCCAGAATGGTCTGCTGAGCGCTCAAAGCGATTAAAGGGAAACCGCTGAGCGGCAAAACTGACTGTTGGGCGGTCAAAGCGGCAAGAGGCAAACCGTTGAGCGGTTAACTTAGGCGCCTGGGCGGTTGTCTGTTTTTATTAGCTAGATTCTGTAATCTTTCTGTTATCTTTTTGTTATCTTTTTGAGCTTATATATAGCTCCACTGCGAATTAGAAGGGGATTCTTTTGGCAGAGAGAACGTCCAGAGCCATTCCACACACCTTGGAGGAGATTCCTTGGATGCTTAGGCTCCTTTTTTATCAAATCTAGGGTTTGCTTTTCCATTCTTTCATTATTTTCATCTAGTTTCACCATGACAATGGTGAACTAAACCCTTTGTTGTTGGGGAACAATGTAATCTTTTGAAACTCTCATATATCCAAATTCTTATTTATTTCATATGCTTNTCNTATACTTNTTTATCAATTGTTGGGTTCTCATCTTTGCTAAATGCTTTTATTGTTTAACTCATTCAGTAAATGTTGTTTGTCTTTATCGATATGGGGACGTACGGTAATGTCGTGAACTGGTGGGAAATTCCTTGATTATGCTAATACCGCTTAGGGATAGGGGTAGGACGATCAATTGTATTTTGCTTCTGTTCGCATTGCATTATTGGTTGCTAGGGGAGGCTAAGGATAGCAAGCCGGTAATTAATAATAGGCTCTTTTCACCAAGGGATTGGGTTAAGGGTAGGCTAGAAAGTTTGCATGGAAATTAGATAAATAAGTGAAGTAAATAAGAAAAGTAAATATATGAGAGTGGATAAGATGAAAATGTAAACCCCAACAACACCATTAATCCATAGTTTCTCAAAACCAATTAAATCAACTGCATTTGCATGTTTATTTTTGTTCTTTGCATACAGCCACCAATTTAATTCTTTTCTCAAGTCTTACACAATTTTTTTACATGAAAAGTAAGGCCTAAGAGTCCTTGGGGAAGAACGATATTGGGTTTACCAATTATATTACTTGATAACGATCTGGTACACTTGCCTGAGGCTTAACAAGTTTTTGGCGCCGTTGCCGGGGACTCGTGGTTTAACTTATCTAGTAGTGTAAACTGATTAAGTTTGACTTGATTGTATATATCTTTTTATTTTCTTTTTATTTTTTTTATATAAAAAAGTTGCTACTAGGGTTTGTATTTCTTGTGCATGCAGTAGGAGCCCAGAGATACTAGGAGCAAGAGAAATACGCAACCTCTTCTTGAAGGCTTCAGCGACGCAAGGGGGAGAAGGAGAGTCAGATGCCCATCTAGGGATTTGTTTTCTTCCCCTAAAAGATTACTATCACCTTCACCAGATAGAAGAACAGAGGAGATGGCTGAAATAACTCCTCCAAGACGCACTCTTGCAGACCAATAAAATGCGGTTGGCCCTTTCGATTTTAATAGCATAGCCATGCCTACAGATCAAATGACCAACATGGTGATGAATCCAGCACTTATACACCTGGTGCAAAGCAATCAGTTTCACGGCCTGTCAAATGAGAACCCCTATGACCATTTGATAGCGTTTAGTGAGATATGCAATACAATGAAGATGACAGGTGTATCAGATGATACAGTGAGGCTTAGCTTGTTCCCGTTCTCATTGGGAGGCAATGCTAAGACATGGCTTAATTCCTTCCCTGAAGGGACATTTACTACATGGGAGACTGTGGCTAAAAAATTTGTCAAGAAATATTTTCCACAGTTTAAAATTACACAGGGAAGACTGTAAATTTCATCATTCAAACAGGGAATGAAAGAGACTCTCGGGCAAGCATGGGATAGGTTTAAAATCCTATTAAGGAAGACTCTAGTCCATGGATTTGATAAGACAACCATAGTTCTTACATTCCTTGGAGGGCTACATATGTATTCAAAGATGATGCTAAATGCTGCAGCCGAAGGGGATATCAAAATGAAAACTGAGGATGAGGCTTATGAGTTGATTGAAAGTATGGAAGATAATGAAGAAACACAGAGTGAAAATGCTGATGTTGTTCAGAAAGTTCCTAAATCATAGGATTATAGTTCTATGATGGAGCAGATTAAGATAATTACTCAACAACTAGATATAATTATTCAGAAATTATTTGTCCTGCCACAGGAGATGATAACAGTCTCAAGAAGTTTAGAGCAACCCAAATTCATGCCTATGCAAAGGAGTATAGATTCTGAAGAGACTTTTCAGAAAATTGTGAAAAGTAGTGTGTTCTATGTTGATCAAAGGGAGGAAACGGAGGCATGTGAAATGATTACTAGAAGTGGAAAAGTATTAGAGGAGAGAAGAGTAGAAAAAGAGAGTGTTGAAAAAAAGAGTGAGCAAGAGAAAGATGGGGAGAGAGAAAAAAAATGAGGGTGATAAGAGAGAAGAAGAAGTTGAAAAATTGAGAGAAAAGGAGTATGTTAAACCTTTGCCTTATCCAAAGACATACTCAAGAAGAGAGATGGAAAAACAGTTTGAGCGCTTCATGGAGATTTTTAGGAAATTGGAAATAACCATACCATTTTCTAAGGCAGTTCAGCAAATGCCCTCATATGCTAAATTCTTAAAAGAATTGCTCATGAAAAAGAGGAAGTATGTTGAAAAGGAGACCAATGAAGTTCAAGGAAATTGTAGTGCAGTCATACAAAGGAAATTACCTCCTAAATTGCAAGATCCAAGGAGTTTCACCATTCCATTCACTATTGGAGAGTTAGAAGTGGGTAAAGCTCTGATTAATTTGGGAGCAAGCATTAATCTAATGCCTCTTTCTATGTTTAGAAAGATTAGAGGATTAGAACTGAAGGCAACAAGGATGACTCTTCAATTAGCAGATAGATCCCTTAAATACCCATATGGAGTGGCAGAAGATGTGATAGTTAAAGTGGATAAATTTTTATTCCTAGTGGATTTTGTTGTTACGGAGATGGAGGAGAATGGAGATGCACCTTTGATTCCTGGAAGACCTTTCATGAAGACAGCTAGGATTTTAATTGATGTGGAGAATGGTAAGCTAAAGGTTAGAGTACAGGATGAAGAGGTAAATTTTGATGTCTTCCAAGCAATGTCTTATCCTAGAGATAAAAAGTCATGCTTCCAAATAGACATTATGGAAGAACTTTGTATGCTGCAAGATTATGGACTAGTGGAAAGTGATTATAGACTAGTGATAAAAAGACATCCTTATGGAAAGTGATTATAGACTAGTGGCTCAACCACAAAGAAGATTAAATCCAGTTATGAAAGAAGTCGTGAGAAAGGAGGTGTTGAAGTTATTAGAAGCAGGAATTATATACCCAATATCTGATAGTAAATGGGTAAGTTCAGTTCAAGTGGTGCCAAAGAAAGGAGGAATGACAGTAATACATAATGAAAAAAATGAATTAATTCCTACATGAACAGTTACTCGGTGACGAATGTGTATAGATTACAGAAAGTTGAATATAGCTACCAGGAAGGATCATTTTCCCTTACCTTTTATGGACTAGATGCTAGAAAGATTAGCTGGACAGGCATATTATTGCTTCCTTGATGGTTATTCTGGATATAATCAAATTGTGGTAGATCCTGAAGATCAAGAGAAAACAACTTTTACATGTCCTTTTGGTATATTTGCCTATAGAAAAATGCCATTTGGATTATGTAATGCACCTGCTACATTTCAACGGTGTATGCAAGCTATCTTTGCAGAATTTATGGAGAAAAGCATAGAAGTCTTCATGGATGATTTTTCAGTATTTGGAGATTCTTTTTAGAGATGTTTAATCAATTTAGATGCAGTTCTTAAAAGGTGTGTTCAAACAAATCTTGTCTTGAATTGGAAAAAATGCCATTTTATGGTCATTGAAGGAATTGTGTTGGGACACAAAATTTCGTCTAAGGGGATTGAAGTCGACAAAGCCAAAGTGGAAGTTATTGAAAAGCTTCCACCACCATCAAATGTGAAAGGAATCCAGAGTTTCTTAGGCCATGCTGGTTTCTATCGGAGATTTATTAAGGATTTTTCAAACATTGCTAAGCCATTGAGTAATCTGCTGGTTAAGGATACACCATTTGAGATGAGTTATGAATGTTTGCAAGCTTTTGATGTTTTAAAAAAAAGCTTAATTTCTGCTCCAGTAATTGTGGCTCCAGACTGGAATAAAGATTTTGAACTTATGTGTGATGCTAGTGACTATGCTATAGGTGCAGTATTGGGCCAAAGAAGAGAAAAAGTATTTCATGTTATTTACTATGCTAGCAAAGTATTAAATGAAGCCCAATTGAATTATGCTACCACAGACAAAGAATTTTTGGCTATAGTCTATGCACTGGAGAAATTTAGATCTTATCTCATTGGATCTAAAGTTATAGTTTACACGGTTCATGCAGCTAGAAAATACTTATTAACAAAGCCAGATTCAAAGCCACGGTTAATCAGGTGGGTGCTTTTGTTACAAGAGTTTGACATAGAGATTCGTGATAAAAAGGGGAGTGAGAATTTAATAGCTGATCACTTATCTCGACTAGTTAACACTGAAGTAACGAGCAAAGAGAAGGAAGTCTGGGAGTCTTTTTCAGATGAAACCCTTTTGTACATTCAACAAAGGTCGTGGTTCGCTGATATGGCTAATTTTAAAGTTGCAAGTGTTATTCCTGAAGAGTTAAATTGGCAACAGAAAAAGAAGTTTTATTCTAATGCTAAGCAGTTTATATGGGATGATCCGTATTTATTTAAGATCGGAGCGGATAATCTTTTAAGGAGATGTGTCACCAAGGAAGAGGCAGAAGGAATCCTTTGGCATTGTCATAATTCTCCTTATGGAGGACATTATAATGGGGAGCGAACGACTGTAGAAATTCTTCAGTCAGGATTTTATTGGCCTACTTTTTTTAAAGACGCTCATAATCATGCTAGGAATTGTGATAAGTGTCAAAGGACAGGAGTATTTCAAGAACGCATGAGATGCCATTACAAGGCATTTTAGAAGTTGAAGTTTTTTATTGTTGGGGTATTGATTTTGTTGGGCCTTTTCTACCATCATTTAATAATGAATATATTTTGGTGGCTGTTGATTATGTGAGTAAATGAGTTGAAGCTATAACATGTCTAAAGAATGATGCCAATACGGTGATTAAATTCTTAAAAAGACAAATCTTCTAACGTTTTGGAACCCCTGGGGTACTTATTAGTGATGGGGGATCTCATTTTTGTAATGCCCAGCTTGCTAAGGTGGCTGCATCGTATCCCCCACAAGCGAATGGTAGCTGAAGTTTCCAACTGGGAAATTAAGAGGATATTAGAGAAGAAAGTTGCTTTTTCACGAAAAGATTGGTCACAAAAACTAGATGATGCTCTTTGGGCGTACAAGACAACTATGAAGACTTCCATGGGGTTATCACCTTTTCAGATGGTATATGGGAAAGCATGTCACTTGCCAGTAGAGATGGAACATAAAGCTTTGTGGGGTTTGAAATTTTTAAATTTTGATCCTCATGAAATTCAAAGCAAGCGAAGAAATCAGTTGTTAGAGCTTGAAGAGATGCGGTTACATGCATATGACTCATCTAGGCGTTATAAAGAGAAGGTGAAATTTTATCATGATAAAAAGCTGATAAAGATAGTCTTCACTCCAGGATAGCAGGTGCTATTATTTAATTCACGGTTGAAGTTATTTCCTAGGAAGTTGAAACCAAAATGGTCTGGACCTTTTGTGATAAAGAGTGTATATCTAAACGGAGCTGTGGAATTGGAGACTACAGATAAGGATGATCAGTAGAGAAGATAAGTGGTAAATGGTCAGAGGCTCAAACACTATTTGGGAGGAGAAATGGAGCAGTTCTCCACGGTACTGATGTTGCTGGATCCATGAGGTTCGGGTCAGGCTCGTGACATTCAACAAGCGCTTTTGGGAGGCAACCCAGGTTTTATCTCTTTGAATTAGTAGTATAGGGAAAGTTTATGTTTGTGTCTATGCTTGACTTGTAAATTTATTCGGATAATGGTTCAATTTTATTGCATGATTAGTTATTTACTACTGATAATTGATTGTGGATGATGATTGAGAATGTGTGAATATTGATATCCAGGTTGATGGTTCACTAACTATGTGAACAGATGAGTAAGTGATTCATGATTGTGATTTCGATGCTAAGCAGGATTCATGAATGAGAAGTAAGAAAGCATGATTATGTGAGGAATTGAGCTCCAGAGTTTTATTGTTGTGTGCACTGTTCACAAGGAATCATGAATGCTATTGACTTAATCTTGATAATTGATTGAATTGCATGTATGTCATATGATCAAGGCCATGCTTGGAAAGCCCTTACTTAGCCAAATTTTCACCCAAAAAATGTTAAATGATATACCCTTTTTGAACCTTGGCCTTAAACAGTATGAAAACCCTTGTTTGAATTGAATTACCTTGAGTTGGGTTGAGGATAATTATATGTGTTGAAAAGGTTCGAGTTTGGGGTTGTATGGGGAAAGTGAAAGGCAAAAGAAAAAGAAAAGCATTGAGTTCAAAAGATGAAAAAGAAAAATGCATGAGAAAGAAAAGAAAAGAAGAAAGAGAAAAAGCATGTAAAAGTGAACTCAATGTAAAAAGGAAAAAGGGAAGAAGTTGGTAATGAATGAGATTGGTTAAAAAGAGCGTGTGCTTGAACTTTGAATGATGATTTAAACTCTCTTAACTCAAGGATTTTGTATTCCAGAAAAACCAATTTTCTTGATAGCCCAACCACAATACAAGCCTTGGAAAAAGTCNTTGTNATGACATNTGCATGTNAANATNTTGATTGTTTTAGATGAATGACAATATTGTTTTATGTGACATGTGAACAATAGAGAGTAGAGTGACCTCCTAAAACACTTGAGTAATTGAGTGAAACACTTTGCTTGGTGAGAATTGTTAAATCCATGTTTACATCTATGCTTAGTTGATTGATCATTCATGAACAAAACATCTGTTGGAAAAAAATTGATTATGTGAACTAAAATGGATTGAAAGCATGCATGCATCTTTGTAGGATTCCACTGAAATCTGAAGTGTATAATAACTTATTGTGAGAAAAAAGGAATTTTCAAAAGTGTGAATGATTTAATGAAGAAGTGGAAAGCCAAGTTTTGTCTTGTTTGCTTGAGGACAAGTAAAGTTCTAAATTTGGGGTTGTGATAACGGTCTAAAAACCGTTAATTTCATACTTAAATTTGATAGTAAAACACACCCTTTATGGCTTAGAATGACCTTTAAATCAAGTAAAATACTTAGTTGTGTCTTGTGAGAGTCAAAAGTTGGTTTTAGAGATATTATGCTTGTTTTACATTGTTTTGCAGGGTTTTAAGATGAATTGAAGATGGAAGTGAAGCAAGGTGGACTTAGACCCATGAAAGGAGAGAAATGGTGAAAATAAGGGTCAAGTGAGCCGTTGAGCACCAGAATGGCCCACTGAGCGCTTAGAGCGATTAGAGGGAAACTGCTGAGCGGCAAAACTGACCGCTGAGCAGTCAAAGCGGCAAGAGGCAAACCACTGAGCGGTTAACTTAGGGACCTGGGCGGTTGTCTGTTTTTATTAGATATATTCTGTAATCTTTTTGTTATCTTTCTATTATCTTTTTGGATTATATATAGCTCCAGTGCGATTTAGAAGGGGATTATTTTGGCAGAGAGAACATCCAGAGTCATTCCACACACGTTGGAGGAGATTTCTTGGATGCTTAGGCTCCTTTTTATCAAATCTAGGGTTTGCTTTTCCATTCTTTCATTATTTTCATCTAGTTTCACCATGACAATGGTGAACTAAACCCTTTGTTGTTGGGGAACAATGTAATCTTTTGAAACTCTCATGTATCCAAATTCTTAATTATTTCAT
>NW_014543977.1:358876-374911 GCF_000741045.1 Vigna radiata var. radiata | reverse complement strand
GGGGACGTACAGTAATGTCATGAACTGGTGGGAAATTCCTTGATTATGCTAATACCGCTTAGGGATAGGGGTAGGACGATCAATTGTATTTTGCTTTTGTTCGCATTGCGTTATTGGTTATTAGGGGAGGCTAGGGATAGCAAGCTGGTAATTAATAATCGGCTCTTTTCACCAAGGGATTGGGTTAACGGTAGGCTAGAAAGTTTGTATGGCAATTAGATAAATCAGTGAAGTAAATAATAAAAGTAAATATATGAGAGTGGATAAGATGAAAATGTAAACCCCAACAACACCATTCCTCCATAGTTTCTCCAAACCAATTGAATCAATAGCATTTGCATGTTTATTTTTGTTCTTTGCATACAACCACCAATTTAATTCTTTTCTCAAGTCTTACACGATTTGTTTACATGAAAAGTAAGGCCGAAGAGTCCTTTGGGAAGAACAATATTGGGTTTACCAATTATATTACTTGATAACGATCTGGTACACTTGCCAGGTGCTTAATACTCATATGCTCTCATGGATCATACTACCCGGGAGAATTGGTCATAACCGTCTAACCACTGAAGACATATATTTGATGCATGCTATCTTCAATAAAATTCCTACTAACTGGATAAAAGTGATCAAAAATCACATGAGGCTGGCAGCTTTCAAGAACTCACCCTATCTTTCATATGCATTACTCATTAGCAGAATTCTCTTGGTGCAAGGTGTTAAAGTAAGTGATGAAAAATCTTGCTGTTGTGATTACTCCAATGAGATAAACAATGGTATCCTGGAGGAAATGGGTATGAAAAATACTTCCATAGGATGGTTCTTTGAAGATGAAACCAAGTTTTCACCTACGACAAAGTTTGAGATAATTGTGGCTGATCAGTTAAAGACTATAAGTATAAACCTGAATGATCATGAGAGATCTCAACCACAAGATGAATGTAGTACACCAGAAGAATACTCTACTGAATCCTCTGAGATGGACTAAGGACCATCAGTTGAAATATGCCAGTACATGTAGCAATGTTGTGTCTGTAGGAATAATATGCTTTTTCATTTTGGCATAGAATGCCATCTTTTGCTGATTGTTGTTTTTGATTTCCTTGTTCCAATCTTATCATTGTAATATATTTTATTCAAGGAAATGAAATTCGTCATTTTGATTCAATCCATTTTCTTAATCTGTTTAAATGATATCTGATATTTTGGTTTATTGATTCGACTATGTCCTGTTTGAAGTCAACTATGCTTATTCTGTCACACATCTTTACATACTGACTTTTGTTGTTATTTGGTAATAATTCTTGCTTAACCATTATGCTTGATCTAGAAATGGTTGTTGAAAGGTTTTGTAGGAAGGACATTGCTTTAGAAATCTATAATTGGAATTCAACATTTGCAAAAGCAATGCATTTGACTAATGATTTAAAGCATTCGATTGCGTCTAAATGGGTTAAAAATTCCATAACTAGAATATGGTTCTATCTTTACTGTTTGCTTAAATCATATATAATCTGCTATTATCTCTGATTTTTATCTGTTTCAATATCTGAATCGAGATAATATTGTGAGATTGTTGAAGTTTGTATCATTGTATATCTATGTGGTTTAATATTCTGAATTTGATACAACTCTGTTCTTAAACTGTTAATAAATTTGTGATATACTGTATTGTGCACTTAAATTGATTTTATTATTCATGCATAATGACAGGGAGAGTATCACTATTTTACACATTTTTCATCACACACGTACATTTCACGGGGAGTTTATACTGTTTTGTGATGTGTTAGATATTGTGTTTATGTTAATTAGGGAACCATAGTCCCTATATGTTTATTAGGGAAACATAGTCTTTATTCTTATTATTTTATTTTTACATATTCATTTGTATTTGGGCTTAGTCCACATTCTTATTATTATAAATACATTACCCTATGTATATGCAAAGACACACAAGGAAGATTTCTTCTCATCTCTTTCACTATTTCATATGGTATCTAGAGCTTAGGTTTCGTTCAAGCCTCTTCCAAGGTCTTCGGTACTCATTACCGCCGTAGCCACCACAGCCGCCAGCGTCACCGGAGTTCCAAAATCAAACAGCGACCACTCCATCCGAAGCGTGTTAACCGGGTAACCACCGTGGACCAAAGATCGCGGCGACCGGAGCTCCCACACACCTTCACGCGCCGCTGCAAAATTTACAGCGCTGCCACTTCCCGCCGCGCGTGTCGGCGCGTCACCGGAGCCTTCCACCACCGACCAGCACCGTCGTGATTACCTCCTCGCCCTCTTTCCAGATCTGTGGTCGTTGCGTCAATCAGAGCACATTGGATTTTTAGGGTTTCTCTCTCTCCATGGCGTCTTCGGCGTCTAGAAACACCTCTGATAGTGTCTTATCTTCTTCTGCTGGTGCCTCATCTGATCCCCAATATACACCATTTATGTGAATGTACACTTGTCCATTGACAAGTTAGATGGCACGAATTATGCAACATGGGCATCCGACATCAAACTTTGGTTGAAGAGTCAGGGGTATGTAGATCACCTTACTAGAAATGTGATTAATGCTACCATAGATGAAACTTCCCGTTGGATGAAAATTGATGCCCAATTATGCATCATCATAAAGTCCACTCTTCTCTGAAACAAATGTTTCAATCACATGAAACATGTTCAGAAGTATGGGCACAAGCGAAGTTATTATACACGAATGACACCCAACGTCTTTATGGTGTTTGTCAGGATCTATTCACGGTTATTGGTCCGCACAATCCTGATCCCATGGCAGAATATTTGGGTAAGGTTCATGCCCTCCTTCATGAATTTAATGAGCTATTACCTCTTGCTTCCACTCGTGTCGAAGAACTGGAACAACGATCAATGTTCTTCATTCTGTTGGCATTATATGGACTATCTGATGATTCCTGATATGTTCCTGATCAGATTTTGGGTTCTCCTGTTATACCCAACTTTACTTCTACTTGTTCTGCTCTTTTGCGTATTCCGAGCAAACCAATCATTGAGACATCTCCTCATATTGATGATTCCTTTGTTATGGCTGCCCAACGTGATGATAAAAGTCGGTCTCGCAAGCCAGGTAAAGGATGACCAAAATGTGACCAATGTGGCAAGCTAGGCCACAAAATTGATAGATGTTATGCGCTTCATGGACGTCCTCCTCGATCTGTAGCAATGGCTATAAAGAAACAAGTAGGCTTCCTTTTACACCAAGATGGGGGGGGGTGAATTGGTGTTAATTCAAAATTAAAATCTTTTCGCAATCTTGATATGAAAAATTCAAAGCTTTTGATCTTTCCTTGAAATGCAAGTTATTGAAAATTCAATGCAGCAGAAAAATGCAGTTGACTACCTAGCAGATATAGTGGACTGGAAAATAAAGAGTGCACGGATGAGAAAATTCAAACACTGTGTTTATACTGGTTCAGCCAACAATGCCGACATCTACTGTCCTTCCAACCCAGGAAGCAAATGCACTATAATGGTTGTGGTTTTTACAACAAGGAATTTATAGAAGTACCATGCAAAAATATAAATCTCCTCTCTAACCCAAAACCATATAGAGCTGCACACACGAAACCAGAATTGCAACAAGAATCCCCTTTTCTGCAATCTGCACCCACGTTGAACAATCCTCAACGTGTCACCAGCACTCTTCACAGGATGCCAAGCCTATCACAGCAGACTTCACAGGTTGTCAAGCCTTCAGTCAAAAACCAGTAGTCTTCACAGGATGCCAAGCCTATCAGGATAAAACAGAAGCACCTCCTCTGTGCAGATATTGATCAAAAAGTAAGAGCAATTGACTTCTCCTTCTGAATCTCTCTCAAGCAAGATCACCACCGTCTTCTTGGAGAATTCTTGGAGCTTCTAAAGAATTCGATCTGAAACAGGAAAATGAAAATGTCAGATCACAAAAGTCACAAAACAATTCGCGTTTTGTCTATTTATAGCTTTCTGTTTCATCAGATTGATTCTCAGTCGAATAGCCTACTAATACAGTCGAATGTATTAAAACAGTTATAACAAACAGTCAACATAAAGGCTCCTCATTCAACAAAATCAAGACACATTTATTACAGTTGACCAAGTCACACGGATTTAACTAACTTTTGAAAATATAGCTGTTGGAGCTTGCAGGCTTAACAGAATTTCAAACAGAACAGTAACACAGTCGAATATGCATTCCACAATGCCGATTGACACATGAAAAATCACTTTCAAATTCTTTTCAACTCAAAATCTCACATAGTATTGGTTCACAAAATTTGTACAAATATTTTAGCATAGTCGAATCCATTAAGAGTGTATTCGAATGGACTAGAACTTTGTCACAACATATATAAGTTCAAAAGGTGCTTGTGATCTTTTCTTCCAGAAATGTGTAATAATCAGAAACATTTTATCTCACATTTCAATACAAGCATGTTCCACAAATATAACACTCAATCAAACATAGGAACATACAATGTAATTCAACAAAACATGCTCAACAGATATGACAAACATTATAAAATAAGAACATGTAACACTGGAACATATGAACTGTTATTAACAACTGAGTTGTCATCATAAAAAACCAGTTTGATATAGAGTTCGTTTTGTCAACAATCTCAACAATCTCCCCCTTTTTTGATGATGCACAACCATGATTAATAACTCAACCATGTTTGTACAGTTCCATAAAAGACAGAGTAAAAACATATATATACATATCAGAAACATTAACACAGTTCAGTTACTCTGCATATATAGAAAAAATATCAAGCAGATAAAGTATGATGCAACAATTCTCCCCATATAGACTTGCTCTCATACACTCATGAATATCTCTCCCCCTTTGTGCATTAACAAAAAAGGAATGCTTTAGATATTTATGCAGTTTTGAAAAACAACAGAGATGCATCAAAAAGATATGCAATGTATGAAATACAATGATGCTCTCAAAATCCCCCTGAAATATAGATGTTTGATGAAACAATGTGTAAAACAGTGATACTCCCCTTGTCATTATGCATAAGTTTCAAAAACAGTTTGAGTGCACAATGCAGAATATCACAAATTAAGAAACAGTTTAAGCTCAGATTTGTACCATAGTCAAACAATTAAATCACATGTATATGCAATGATACAAATATCAACAATCTCACAATATTATCTTAGTTTGGATATTAAACTTGTAAAGATCATAGATAATAACATAATATTAATGATTTAAGCAAACAGTAAGGATAAAATCAAATTCTAGAATTGGAATTGTTAACCCATTTAGACGCAGTTGAATGCATTAAATCATCAATCGAATGCATTGCTTTGCAACTGTTGAATTCCAGATGTAGATCTTCAAAGTAATGTCCTTCCTGCAAAACCTTTCAACAACCTTTTCCAGATCAAGTATAGTGGTTAAGTAAGAATGAAATCATATCAAAATAGGAGTCAATGTGTAAAGATGCATGACAGTTCAAGCATAGTTGACTTCAATCAGAACATAGTCGAATCAATTAAACAATTTATCAGAATTCATTCAAACAGTTTAAGTAAATGGATTGATTCAAACTGCTAATTTCATTTCCTTGATATAAAAGATATTACATTGGATGATGGACAACAAGGAAATAAAAACAAAACATTGAAAGCAACAAAAGATGGCTTTCTAAGCCATTTACAAAATGAAGGACCTAGCCTAGGACTTAAACACACAACTTAGATAAGCAGGACACTATTCTAATTCAGATGATTCTTCAATTGTGTTTTCTTCACTAATATCATCTACAACTCTTATCTCAGATTCTTCAGATGGTGATGAAATATCAATGTAGTGTTTGAATATAGGGTCCATCTTTTTATGTAGAGTCACCAGAGAATTGTTGAACTTGTTTATCTTTTTAGATGTTCTTTTGAATCTAACATTTACTCTAATTTTAAACTCTGAATTGGATGATCCAAGCTCTTCATCGCTTTCTCTATTCACAGAGGAAATATTTTTCTTCCACTACAGTAAAATGAGGAATTAGCTACGAGATATTACCGAGGGCCTCCAGCCCCTCGGTAAATACATTTTACCGAGGGCATTACCGAGGGCCAAAGGACCGTCGGTAAGTTCCTCACTCATTTAACCCACGACTTCAGTTTCCCTCCACTCTTCGAGCCAAAATACCCCTTTGCTCTCGTCCCCTCCACGACATCAGAACTCTCGTCCCCTTTCAGGTTTATTCCATCCCCTTTGCTCCTCCAAAACCCTTCCCCTTTGCTCCAAAACCTAATCTTGTTTTGCCCAAATTTCAGAAATTCTCGTTCTCCTCTGCCCAAAGCCCTAACCCTAAGGCGTTCTCTGTGGAGCTTCCATTGGTTTGTGGTTCCATTGTTCTACTTCTGTCTTTCCGGTGGCATTGTGTGTCTGTCCATTCTGTCTGGTCTCATTGAGGTTCGTTGTGCGTGTTGCAGGTGGGGTGGTGGTTCGTGGCTGTGNGCGTGAGGCTTGTGCGCNGCAGGGGTGGTGGTTCGTGGCTGTACGCGTCCGCCACAGGGGTGTGGAGGGATAATACAGCTAATATCAGGTTAGCCGTAGCTTCTGTCATTTCTTCACGGGTTTTGTCCTCTTTTGTCATACAATTGCATTATTTCGTTCTTTTCCCCACACGTATAGAGGTATTGTTTTCATCCTTGGACGAAAATTAATGAAGAATAAGAAAAGATGAGAACGAGGAGAGGTGAGTGTGCTTGAGAAGCTTTCTGAACTAGTAGTAAAGTGAGAGTAATGTAATAATAATCACCACTGGAAACTGGGGTGGAACTGTTTGATTTGGCGGATTTTTGCAATCCCTCAAACACCTTGGCATCAGGAGAGTTAGGTGCTAAATGCAAAAGATCTGAAAAGTATGATATTATATATGAAAATGGAATGAAAATGAAAATGAAATTATTGAGAAAAAAGAGTGAAATGATATGAGTAGGTACCTACANAGTGAGATATATTAGCAGGTGCGTTGCAAGCAGAGGGTAGTTGAATGGTGAGAGTGGCATTGATTTTGATGCCAAGATTGGGGTCATCACGATCTTTGATGAGGATGCAGATGCACTTCTTNCTCTTATCGAGGACAGCTTTGAGACCACTGCAGCAGTCTATGTTTGGGGTTTTGGCCTCACCACCAACGTAAGGAACACAGCTAGCCAGCCCTATAAGTTTGTCTGCACACTCTTCTCTGTTTTTGGTAGTGATAATTTAGCTGTGATGTTAGCTTAGGTTAGTCGGGTTGGTCATTAGAGATATTACTTTGTTTCCTTGAGATTACTTGGACTGTTCTTGTGTTTATATTGCTCTGCCTCACAGTCTATGAAATCTGACTATGTTCTTGCAATGGGTATACGCTTAGTTGCCCAATTGGTGATTGCATCTTCGCTTAGTTGATCGATCTGTATAGAACACATAGGACGGAATAGGTGTATTGCATTCGCTTAGTTCGCGATTATGATAGCTTGATTGACCTTCGCTTAGTCGGTTAGCTATGCTGGATTAGAGGCTAGAGTAGTTTATTCATGAGACATTATGCACTTTGATTGTCATACTACTACTCTGATTTAGCTCAATATTTAATTTGTTGTGTGCTTGCGATTGGGTATACGCTTAGTTGCCGAATCGGTGTTTAATCTTCGCTTAGTTGATTAGACTGTATAGTGAATGACTAATTAGGTTGGTGCATTGCATTCACTTAGTTTGCAATTTTGAAGACCGAATTAGCCTTCGCTTAGTTGGGTGATTCGTGTTGGATTTGGATTAGAGTAATGTGTACTTGTCGTTAATCTGTGATTGGAAGCATACTGATTGAGTTACTGACCAACCGTTTCTATTCTGTATTTGATTCCGTTTTGCATTTCTATTTTCACATTTCTTTTTGCATCCATGTTTTAATTAAATTCATCCGCATTCACAAAACTTTTCACAACCCCCCCCCCACTTCGTGTTTGACCTAAGCCTCGAACAACATTTGGTTCTTGAGAGACGACCTAGGAGTCACTTCCTAGTCTATACTGCATTCTTTATGCTCATTAAATTTACATGGGGTGTGACACCCATCAACCTTCTTTGTGCAGATGTTGATCAAACAGTATGCGCAATTGACTCCTCAATCTGAATCTCTCTCAAGAAAGATCACCACCGTCTTCTCGGAGAATTCTTGGAGTTTCCAAAACTGAGATATAACTCTAAAACAGGACAATTAAAATGTTAGATCACAAAGTCATACAGAACAGGTCGTGTTCTGTTCTATTTATAGTTTTCCTGTCATTCTCAGTCGAATAACCTACTAATCTAGTCGACTGTATTAAAACAGTTATAACATACAGTCAACAGAGAGGCTCCTCAATCAACCAATTTAATGCACATTCATTACAGTTGACCCAGTCAGTCAATCCTAACTAACTTTTGAAATTATAGCCATTGGAGCAAATAGGCATAACAAAATTCCAAAAATAACAGCAACACAGTCGAATAGGTGTTCCACCATGTCGACTGACACTTGAAAAACACTTTGAAATTCTTTTCAACTCAAAATCTCATCAAGCACATGTTCACAAAATCTATACTAAGATTTTAGCTTAGTCGAATCCATTACCAGTGTATTCGACTGAACCAGATCTTTGTCACAACAANTATAAGTTCAAAAAAGTGCTTTTGAGCTTTTCTTCAGAAATGTGCATAAGTAATCAAAATAATTTTATCACACATTTCAATACAAGCATGTTCCAAACATGTACCACATAATCAATCAAGGGAACATACAAGCAAATCAACAAAACATGTTCAACAAAATCATTGTTCAAAATAGTATAGTATATCAGCTGAACATGTAAGACTGGAAATAATGTACTATTATTAGGCAGTGTGTTGTCATCATCAAAAACCAGTTTAATATAGATGATGGGTGTCGCAGCCCACACAAATTTAAATTGCAATTACGAATGCAGTATAGACTAAGGAGTGACTCCTAGGTCATCTCTCAAGGACCAATTTGCGGTTCAGAAATTAAGTCAAACACGAAGGGGGGTGTTTGAAATTGTTTTGTGGAAACACAAATGAAAACAAAATTTAATTACGGCAAATATAGAAATTTAATGACAAAAATGCAAACAGTACTGTAAAAAAATATGGAATCGACACAAAATGAAAACAGTCAGTCATTAACCTAATCACAATGTTTCCCATCACTGATTATCAAAATACAGTTGCTACTCAGACCTCTAATCCAACAGAGTTAACCGACTAAGCGACGATTAAATCTGTCTTCATAACTGCGGACTAAGCGAACGCAGTGTTAATATCAACTCTGATTTACGCCATACAGTTCCATCAACTAAGCGAAGATGTAACACCAACTGGGCAACTAAGCGTATACCCAATTGCAGGTGCAAATTCAGAATTGATATTAACCAGATCAGAGTTGTCACACAGTCACAGTTCAGAAACCTCAGGGGAACTTTGCAATTTGGCTAATGACCGACTGAATTAAATTAAGCTACCATGGAAATTAAATTAAAACTACTAAAAAAATTAGACAACATTTAAATATCAAACATTGTTTGATGGAAACCCATTGAGGGCATTCCATTCAAAGGAGTATCAACTAAAGCTAAGGCTAAGAAAGGGAAGTGAAGAAAGACTTTTTCTTGACTTTCTTTCTCTAAGTCTTAGAAGGATTTTCTTTAATATAGCTGTATGTGTTTTGTAGGGTTTAATAAAGCTAGGAAGTCATGGATCTAGCCAAAGAAGCTTGATGAATCAAGAAGCAAGGAAACTTCAAGAGTGGAGAAACAAATCTCCACTAGGGTGCATTATACAATTGACTAGCAAGGTACTCTAGGAAGCCCACTTGAATCACTACCCAACAACTTGGTTGAAGAAGAAGGAAATCTGGCGCCCAGCGGAAGAGGGTTTAGGCCCAACGACTGAAACATCACCTTACATGTGACGCCTATAGCTGGCAACCCAGGCCTTGTTGCACGCTTCCCACACCTCCAACACGTGGCAGTTGATCCATTCCACGTTGTTGATCATCAGCATTGCTTGTATTCACGTGAGAGAGCTTGGGTGCTACTATAAATCCCACTCTTCTCCAAAATTGTGGACACCTTTGATTTGAATGAAGAATTGAATTCTGTTGATTTTGTCCAGAACATTCTTCTTGTTGAAGGTCACCCACCGAGAGAGAGCTTGAGAGTTTCCTCTAGCCTCTCTCCCTAGCNATCTGTACAAAGATTTTAGCTTAGTCGACTCCATTACCAAAGTAGTCGACTGAACTGGACCTTTGTCACAACAAATATAAGTTCATAAAAGTACTTGTGAGCTTTTCTTCAGAAATGTGTAAAAGTAATCAAAATCATTTTAACACACATTTCAATACAAGCATGTTCCAAACATAGAACACATAGTCAATCATAGGAACATCCATGCAAAATAAAAAACATGTTCAATAATGATATTGTTCAAAACAGTATAGCACATCAATAGAACATGTAGCACTGGAACATATGTACTATTATTAAGTAGTGTGTTGTCATAATCAAAAACCAGTTCGATATAGAGTTTGTGTTGTCAACAATCTCAACAAAAGATGCATGACAATTATAGCACAATTGACTTCATCCATAACTCAGTTGAATCAATCATTTTACATTATTATCATTAAGAATTCCAAGTTCATTTCGAATTGTAAAAAATCTTTCTTTGTTCAATGGTTTTGTAAAGATATCAGCCCATTGATGTAATGTATCAACATACTCTATTTTGATTTCACCCTTATTTATATGATCTCTAATAAAATGATGTCTTATTCAAATGTGCTTAGTTTTTTAGTGTAAGATCAGATTCTTGGTTAAATTTATAGCGCTATTGCTATCACATTTCAGAGGAATGTTCTTTATCTTAATGCCATAGTCCTCTAATTGACTCTTTATCCAAAGAGATTGTGCACACCAACTTCCAACAGTTATGTACTCAGCTTCTGTGGTAGATAAAGCCACACATGCTTGTTTCTTTGAATGCCAAGAGATCAATGATGATCCAAGTAAGTGACATGTGCCACTAGTGCTTTTTCTATCTAGCTTGCAACCTCCAAAATCAGAATCACTGTATCCATTTAGAAAGAGATTTGAACGATTTGGATACCACAGTCCCAAATTTTTTGTACCCTTGAGGTATTTTAAAATTCTTTTAACAGCAGTGAGATGTGATTCTTTAGGGGAAGATTGAAATCTAGCACATAGACAAACATTATGCATGATGTCAGGCCTACTAGCAATAAGATAAAGTAGTTATCCGATCATACCTCGGTACATTCTTTGATCGACACTTTTCCCAACTTCATCTAGATCCAAGTAACAATTAATTGCCATTGGAGTAGCAGCATCTTTGCAATCCACCATCTTGAATCTTTTCAGCAGATCATTGCAGTATATAGATTGATGAATGAATATGTCGTCTGTGGTTTGCTTCACTTGTAGTCCAAGGAAGTATGTTAAATAGACATTTCAAATTCTTCCTGCATGACCCTTGAGAACTCTTTGCACAGCATAGGGTTAGTTGAACCAAAAATAATGTCATCAACACAAATCTGTACATACAGTTTATCACTATTTGAGATTTTTATGAAAAGAGTGGAATCAACTTTTCCTCTTGAGTATCCTTTCCTTATAAGAAATTCACTTAGCCTTTCATACCATGACCTTGGTGCTTGCTTTAATCCGTATAGGGCTTTTTTGAGTTTGTAAACATCATCAGTGTATTCAAAATCTTCAAATCCAGGTGGCTACTCAACATATACCTCTTCCTAGGATGACAAGAAGCATATTTTTTTGTTTGCCAAAAAGTGGTAAAAACTTAAATGCACTCCTCTCTCTTCTTTTCCTTGTCCATTTCGGTTTTCTCACTCTCTAACACACTCTTCCAGCTCTTTCTTCTTCCTCACACCGAAAACACACACCCAAGAAACCCCATTTCAAAGTTCAACTCCATTCAAGACAATAAACCCACACTACTACTACTTCAACTCAACCCAATCTTCCATTTCTTCAAGCTCTTGTGCAAAAAACGAAAATAACATTATACCATTCAACTCAAGCATTGTCCAGCCCCAATAACAACATCAAACTCTGGTTCCAAACTAGTTTCAAACATTAAAACCGAAATATGAAAGGAAAGAGCCAAACCCACAACACCCACACAACACCTTAAGCTCTCTTCAACCCAAAACTCACATATAACTCCATTGTCCTCAACCAACCAACCAAAATGCAAAGAAAACCGTGAATAACAGCAGCAATGGAAGAGGAAACGAAAATATAAAGTCACTCAAACCCAACAACCACCATAGAAAAGCAAAGACAAGCTTAAAAGCTCAAGCTTCAAACATCAAAAACAAGCAAATAGAAGAAGGAATGAATGGATTTTCACCACCAATGAGTTAAGACAACTAAGATTAAAGCAAGAGAAGAATAAAATCTGCAACTTTGTTCATTCGTATAGCCAAAACCGAAAACCCCATGGCAACCTCCAAGAGAAAGTCTTGATACATGAAAACCTAGAAGAAATGAAGCAATAACCGTGTGAATGAAAGTGGCTAAGAAGCATCAAACAGATATTAAGTTTCAAAATAATAAGGATGCTCTCATAATCACAAGTTCATCACAACAAAAGATGTAAAATCCCCCTGAAATGTAGGTGTGTGATGAAACATTGTGTAAAGAACTGATACTCCTCCTGTAATTATGCATTAATTTCAAAAACAGTTTAAGCACAAATCAATTATGCACAATACAGAATATCACAAATCAATTTCCAGTTTAAGCACAAATTTGTATCATTGGTACACAATTTAACCACATATATATGTAATGACACAAATATCAACAATCTCACAATATTATCTCAACATAGATATAAAAACATGTAAAGAACAGAGATAATATCAGAATACTAATGATTAAAGCAGTCAGTAAGGATAGAAGATAATTCCAAAATTGGAATTTTTTAACCCAGTTTAGATGCAATTGAATGCTTTAACTCATCAGTCGAATGCATTGCTTTTCCAAATGTTGAATTTCAAATGTATATGTCCAAAGCAATGTTCTTCTTGCAAAACCTTTCAAAAAGCCTTTTCCAGATAAAGTATAATTGTTATGCAAGAATAAAAACAAATCATAACAGAAGTCAATGTATAAAGATGTTAGGAAACAGGTTGGCTTTGTTTTACACCAAGAGGGGGGGGGGTGAATTGGTGTTAGTTCAAATTTAAAATCTTTTCACAATCTTGGTATGAAAATTCAAAGCTTTTGATCTTTCCTTGAAATGCAAGTTATTGAAAAATGTAATGCAGCGGAAAAACGTAGTTGATTGCTAAACAGGTATAGTCGACTGAATTTAAAGAGTGCAGGGACAGAGAAAATCAAACACTGATTTTTATAATGGTTCGGCCAACAATGCCTACATCCAGTGTCCTTCCAACCTTGGAAGCAAATGCACTATAATGGTTGCGGTTTTTACAGCAAGGAATTTATAGAAGCACAACGCAAAAATATAAATCTCCTCTCTAACCCAAAACCAAATATAGCTGCACACAAGAACCAGAATTGCAGCAAGAATCCCCTCTCCTATAATCTGCACCCACGTTGAACAATCCTCAACGTGTCACCAGCACTCTTCAAAGGATGCCAAGCCTATCACAGCACGCTTCACAGGCTGCCAAGCCTATCATAGCACACTTCAGAGGTTGCCAAGCCTTCAGTCAAATGTAGCAGTCTTCACAGGATGCCAAGCCTTCAAGATCAAACCAGAAGCACCTTCTTTGTGCAGATGTTGATCAAACAGTAAGCGCAAATGACTCCTAATCTAAATCTCTCTCAAGAAATATCACCACCATCTTCTTGGAGAATTCTTGGAGCTTCTGAAACTGAGAGTTTTCTCTGAAACAGGACAATGAAAATGTTAGATCACAAAAGTCTCAAAACAAATCGTGTTCTGTTTCTATTTATAGTTTTCCTGTCAGTCTCAGTCGAATAGCCTACTAATACAGTCGACTGTATTAAATCAGATTTAACAGACAGTCAACACACATGCTCCTCAGTCAACAAAATCAATCCACATTTATGACAGTTGATCGAGGTAGTTAATCCTAACTAACTTTTGAAAATATAGCCGTTGAAGGAAGTAGGCAAAACAGAATTCCAAATATAACAGTAATACAGTCGAATAAGTGAATCACACTATCGACTGACTCATGGAAAAACACTTTGAAATTCTTTTCATCTCAAAATCTCATCAAGTATACATGCACAAAATCTGTACAAAGATTTTAGCTTAGTCGACTCCATTACCAAAGTAGTCGACTGAACTGGACCTTTGTCACAACAAATATAAGTTCATAAAAGTACTTGTGAGCTTTTCTTCAGAAATGTGTAAAAGTAATCAAAATCATTTTAACACACATTTCAATACAAGCATGTTCCAAACATAGAACACATAGTCAATCATAGGAACATCCATGCAAAATAAAAAACATGTTCAATAATGATATTGTTCAAAACAGTATAGCACATCAATAGAACATGTAGCACTGGAACATATGTACTATTATTAAGTAGTGTGTTGTCATAATCAAAAACCAGTTCGATATAGAGTTTGTGTTGTCAACAATCTCAACAAAAGATGCATGACAATTATAGCACAATTGACTTCATCCATAACTCAGTTGAATCAATCATTTTACATTATTATCATTAAGAATTCCAAGTTCATTTCGAATTGTAAAAAATCTTTCTTTGTTCAATGGTTTTGTAAAGATATCAGCCCATTGATGTAATGTATCAACATACTCTATTTTGATTTCACCCTTATTTATATGATCTCTAATAAAATGATGTCTTATTCAAATGTGCTTAGTTTTTTAGTGTAAGATCAGATTCTTGGTTAAATTTATAGCGCTATTGCTATCACATTTCAGAGGAATGTTCTTTATCTTAATGCCATAGTCCTCTAATTGACTCTTTATCCAAAGAGATTGTGCACACCAACTTCCAACAGTTATGTACTCAGCTTCTGTGGTAGATAAAGCCACACATGCTTGTTTCTTTGAATGCCAAGAGATCAATGATGATCCAAGTAAGTGACATGTGCCACTAGTGCTTTTTCTATCTAGCTTGCAACCTCCAAAATCAGAATCACTGTATCCATTTAGAAAGAGATTTGAACGATTTGGATACCACAGTCCCAAATTTTTTGTACCCTTGAGGTATTTTAAAATTCTTTTAACAGCAGTGAGATGTGATTCTTTAGGGGAAGATTGAAATCTAGCACATAGACAAACATTATGCATGATGTCAGGCCTACTAGCAATAAGATAAAGTAGTTATCCGATCATACCTCGGTACATTCTTTGATCGACACTTTTCCCAACTTCATCTAGATCCAAGTAACAATTAATTGCCATTGGAGTAGCAGCATCTTTGCAATCCACCATCTTGAATCTTTTCAGCAGATCATTGCAGTATATAGATTGATGAATGAATATGTCGTCTGTGGTTTGCTTCACTTGTAGTCCAAGGAAGTATGTTAAATAGACATTTCAAATTCTTCCTGCATGACCCTTGAGAACTCTTTGCACAGCATAGGGTTAGTTGAACCAAAAATAATGTCATCAACACAAATCTGTACATACAGTTTATCACTATTTGAGATTTTTATGAAAAGAGTGGAATCAACTTTTCCTCTTGAGTATCCTTTCCTTATAAGAAATTCACTTAGCCTTTCATACCATGACCTTGGTGCTTGCTTTAATCCGTATAGGGCTTTTTTGAGTTTGTAAACATCATCAGTGTATTCAAAATCTTCAAATCCAGGTGGCTACTCAACATATACCTCTTCCTAGGATGACAAGAAGCATATTTTTTTGTTTGCCAAAAAGTGGTAAAAACTTAAATGCACTCCTCTCTCTTCTTTTCCTTGTCCATTTCGGTTTTCTCACTCTC
>NW_014543977.1:337853-358346 GCF_000741045.1 Vigna radiata var. radiata | reverse complement strand
AAGCTCTCTTTAACCCAAAACTCACATAGAACCTCATTTTCATCAACCAACCAACCAAAATGCAAAGAAAAACGTGAGGAACATCAGTAAAGGAGAGGAAAAACGAAAATATAAAGTCACTCAAACCCAACAATCACCATGGAAATGCAAAGAAAAGCTTAAAAGCTCAAGCTTCAAACATCAAAAACAAGCAAATGAAAGAAGGAATGAATGAATTTTCAACACCAATGAGTTAAGACAACCAAGAGTAAGTCAAGGGAAGAAGAAAATCTGCATCATATCATTGAGAATGGCTCAAAACCGTAGCACCAAACAAGTACCATAAGAGCATGTTCAAAACAAGAGAAACCCTAGAAGAAAGAAGCAAAAACCATGAGTTATGGGTCTCCCTTTTGTGTGGCTCGGTTTTCACACCCCAAATACCAAGAGTTTCACATTTGGTGGGGTCCACACAATACAAGTCAGCCCTAAAGAGATGCCACATGGCCCCCACAATTGGTTTTTTACAAAAATGCCCCTAAAGGGGTCCAAAACACCTAATTCTAATTAAGGGCTTCTAGAAAACGAAATTACAATTTAATTAAAAAGGAAATGACTAAATGTTGAGTCTTGAATGATCATGCCACCTTTCCTAATGCTCCAAATGATGTTTCCCAAAATTTCCCTACAACCAAAATGCACTTAATCAGCTCAGAAAACCCAAATTAGCACAATTACGAATTTTCGACCAAATTAAGCAGAATTCGGAAAACGGGGAAATAACAGACAATTAAACATAATTCCCTGGTTTATTTAAGTGCAATAAACTAAATATAGGTCAAGAAATAACCACTCATCAGTAGGCATAACAGAATTCCAAAAATAACAGCAACATAGTCGAATAGGTGTTCCACCATGTCAACTGACACTTTGAAATTCTTTTCAGCTCAAAATCTCATCAAGCACATGTTCAGAAAATCTGTACTAAGATTTTAGCTTAGTCGAATCCACTACCAGTGTATTTGACTAAACCAGATCTTTGTCACAACAAGTATAAGTTCATAAAAGAGCTTATGAGCTTTTCTTCAAAAATGTGCAGAAGTAATCAAAATCATTTTGTCACACATTTCAATACAAGCATTTTCCAAACATGTAGCACATAATCAATCAAGGGAACATACAAGCAAATCAACAAAACATGTCCAACAAAATCATTTTTCAAAATAGTATAGTATATCAGTTGAACATGTAACACTGGAACTAATGTACTGTTATTAAGCAGTGTGTTGTCATCATGAAAAACCAATTTGATATAGAATTTGTGTTTTCAACAATCTCAATAGCAACCAAGTTTGTCAATAAATATTTTCCACAGTCTAAAGTTACTCAGGGAAGACTAGAGATCTTATCATTCAAGCAAGGCATGGAAGAGACTCTAGGAAAACACCAGTCCACGGGTTTGACAAGACAACCCTAGTTCTTGCTTACTTAGGTGGTCTGGACATGCAATCTATGATGATGTTGGATCTCTCAGTTGGAGTTGATATCAAACAGAAGACTGAAGATGAACCCTATGACTTGATAGAGAGTATGGCAGCTAATGAGCAAGAAGCATTTAGTGAAAGGGGCACACCTATACAAAAGAAAGGAGTCTTGCACTTGCCTACAGATTATGCCATGCTAGCTCAAAACCATCTTCTGACTCAAAAGCTAGATCGATTGAAAAAGATCCTCTCACAACTTCCAAAGGAGATTTGCAATGTCTCCCAAACGCAATAGCTATGTGATTTATGTGGTGGTGACCATATCAATGGTCAATGTGCTATACCAGAGGAGATGCAGCAGGAAGCTAATTACATGGGGAATCAATTTCAATATAGGTAAGGGAACTTCAACCAAGGCAATCCTAGCCAAGGTTGGAAGAACCATCTGAGTATTGGTCAACAACAGAAGAACCCATCAAGGAAAACAGGAGGCTTCAGGCAGCAACAACCTTCACCTATGTGGCAGTAGTTACCCATCTGATAGAATTTGTCAAAGACTTAGATGATAGATTTGACGAATTCTTGAAGCTTTACAAGTCCAATCATGCAAGTGACCAAGCTAGTTTCAGATCACTGGAGATGCAAATTGGACAGTTGTTAAAAAGGGTAGAAACCAATGAGAAGAGCCAATTTAGGGCTAACACTGATGTTAACCCTAAAGAGGAATGCAAAGTTGTTGTCACAAGGAGTAAAAGAAAAGTTGAAAGGGAAGTTGTGGAGATTGGAAGCAGTGATGAGGAAGAGGAGGATAAAGAAGTCATTGAGATAAGCAACAGTGAAGGTGAGGAAGAAGAGGAAGCAAGATTTAGTCACAATGGGAAGAATACAGAAACTTATAACCAAGTGACTGTGGTGCCTTCAGTAATTCAACAGATTCCTGCAAGGATGAAATATTATCTTGGAGATATAATAGATTTAGATGAAGATGAAGATGAGCAGGAATTTGATATTCAACCTCCGAAGAAGAATTATTTGCCTAAGGTAAAAGATCTTTATGGAAGACCGTTCATGGCTACTTCAAAGATGTTTATCAGTGTCCATGATGGAAGAATCATGATGAGAGACGAAGAAAATGTGCTCTTGCATACTGGCTCTAAAGAAAACAATGTTAGAGTAAAGAAAAGAGCGAGACATAGAAAGTTCAGAAGGGAAGCTGCATCAGATGATAGCACAACAGGTACCAATTCTAATAGCTGTAATGTTTTACAGATACCTAAAGAGGAGGAGGTTGATAAAGGAGAAACAATCCACTCAGAAGATACACCACTTCCACGTGGTTCACAGGTAAGATTTAAGAATAGGAAGTGGATTGTTAACAAGATAAAAGAATATGGTAAGGTGGAGATCAGAAGACCATATACAAAAGCCATCAAAAGAGTGGATAGAAGGCAATTGATGAGTTGGGTAGATGAAGACCCCAATAGGGATGGAAAGTGTAAGGGCCTTATAATTCGGATTTAATTTTAAGAGAAAAAGTCATTGGGCCTTAAGTAGGGACAGCCAGCCCGTCAACAAAGGACCCATATCCTTAGGAAGGGGTCTTCTGAAAATCAGAATCAAATTACCCATTTCTACTCTTTGTTTTCTCTCTCTAGACAGAGCTATTTTCTTTCTAAGAAAGTTGCTCTGCCTTCTCTCTAAGAACACCACTCACTGAACCGATAAAAATTTTAACTGAAGGTACTACAACGTTCCTTGCACCAAGATCTTCATTTTGAACCGAACAGTTTCTCTGTTCGTCCCGGTAAGTGTTTTTCCCCCTTCTCTTTCACTGTTCTAGAACCTAGGGCATGCAACTTTGTTGGGTTCATGTGCCTTGTACGTTCTTCCTTCCATTCTCTGCCCATTCGAGCTCTGAGAGCTATGTTTTATCACCAATTTGGTGATTTGTAGGTTCTGTAAGTTCAGCGCGGTGTGGGTACGGTCCTAGGGCGTTCTTGACCTATGTTACTGTTAAGCTTTCTAGGTAAGGGGAACTAATTATAATTGTATGAATTTATTTTATAAAAATATATGCATGTTAATGTTGAACTGGTGTGCTCTTGTGAAACTGTTTTATGACTTTTATTGTATTGGGTGTTATAACTGAAATTGTGAAATTGTGCATGTTGTGATGTGATGAATTTAATCTTTTTTGAATGAGTATAATCTCTGGAATAGTGTGTGCTGATTATTATTTGATTGGGATGAGTTTGTTAGTTGAAATTGATCTTGTTGGAAGGTCTAGAGTAAGGGTTCTGTAATAGCATGTATATGGGTATTAAATAGGTGTACAGGTACTGTTTGAGGTTGTTGTGAGAGGAAGTGAAAACATAAGAGAACAGGGTAGATAATTTAAATAAATTAATTGTTAATTGTTGAGAGCCTTTCTTAGTTGGTAGGATAGAGGAACCTTAAAAACCTGAGTTGGCACATCCCTAATCATAGAGCAGCCCTGACCTGGTCCAGTCAGTTGTGACTGGTCATATGTGCTAGTGTCGAAGGTGAGTTTGATGCGTTCAGACATTTGGGTCCTCTCCAGTGATCAATTGGGGGAAAGTAAAATCTCTGCTGGGATGAAAATAAAATAAAACTTATTGTAGATACATAAAGTTATCATGTGTTAATTTCTGGTTAGTTATAACTTTAGGAAGTTAGTCACTATGTGTTTGAAATTTAAAGTAAGGATCCATATATATATATATATATATATATATATATATATATATATATATATATATATATATATATATATATATATATATATATATATATATATAAGCGTGAGTTGTGAGAGAGAAAGAAGAGTGGAAAGCATTGTTTTTAGAAGAAAAGAAAGAAGACAGTGAGCGTGTCAATATGGTGAAAGGGGCCCATTTATCTTAAGTTTAAAAGGGAATGAAGTAAAATGATTGAAAAGGTAAGTTAGGTTTTCTTTCTTAGTATAAAATGAAAAGATACGAAGGTTATACGTTGCAGTAGAAAAATTTGGTATAATAATATATTACATTTTATGTATATTATGGTGGAGTTCACATCTTTAATTCCATGAAAAATAAAATACATACACAGAGGGAGTGCGAGAAATATTGGATGTAGTAATATTAAATTAAACTTTTATGGCGCTGTTATTTTTATAACTTGTGATTGGTGAGTAATTTATATGTTAATTGGGAAAAAAATATATGATTACAAAATGATGAAAGTACGATCCAAGTGGTAAACCAAGTTCCATCTGTGCAGAATCTCTTGGTGAGATCCTTAGTGTTTTAGAATGAAAGTAGGAGCTCAATCTTGGGGGTCTTCTTGACGCTCCAATGGCCTTTCTTCTCACATTGAGAGGATAGGACCATGTGGTGAGGAGTAGCAGGAGGTCTTAGTCTCGAAGGCTTTCAGTATGCTCCAAGGCGCGGAACAGACTAACCTCGTGAGTATGGCAGGGCGGGGGAGCCCAAGGCGGTAGAGCCTAAGTATCACAAGCCACCACGGGTGTATGACCCGCCATAACTCGACTATCATTCTAAAGTCTGGACGAGTCAAGTCTAGTATTTAACATGATAGGATGAATATATTATCTTGTTTGCTTTAAATTAATATATTGTATGTACATGCTCTTAATTGTATGCTTTTTATATAATTAGCTTACCCTTGCACTGCTTGTGTTTGTACCATGTTTGTGTGTGCTTCCTGTTGCAATGATCATCCATTTGGATGTGAGCAGAGGAGAATGAGGTCCCTCTGGAGAATGTCTTGGAGGAGAGCGAAGATGTTGCTGCTTAGACACTCTAGGATTCCATAACACTTTCATGTTCTTGAAACATTTCCAGCTTATGTATTTTGAGATACTGTAGCACCTTAAGTTTCAAATTCTTACTCACTTTGTGGATGACTGTAATCCTTATACTTAAGTACATCTCTAACTGCTTTCTAGTATATGTATGTGATGACGTCTTATAATATATGCATGACGTATATTATTGGGATGTCACAGAAAGACTTGAAGATATTTAAGATATTTGATTTAATCTTACTTGTTGTAAAACATTTTTTGTTTTAGGTTATTGGATTTTGGACATGTAACTTTTTGGATTTTTAAACATTTTTTTTTTTGGGTAGCATCTGCTGAGGGATGCTAGAATTTTGTATGTATCTACTGAGGGATACAAGAAGGCACACCTATTGAAGGGTGTTGGAAAGATAGCCACTTACTAATGAGTGCTAAACAGGTTTGGGTCAGGCTCGTGACGTTAAACAAGCGCTACTTGGGAGGCAACCCAGTTGATTATATTTGTTTTTAACTCTATGATAAGTGCATTGCATGATTGAATGTTGCATCTGAGAAGGGAAAGGCATGCAATTGAAAAATTGAAGGTTGAAATCAAGTGCGTAGGGTGAGATGGCTCAGAGGCAAGCAAAGAAGAGAGGAAGAAAAACTACCGCAAACTGCTGAGCGACCCATTTTTCCCCTGAGCGGTTGTGGTAGAAACATGTCTCGGCTTTGTTAAAAGCTGAGCAGTTTCTAGGTTTTTCATTCTGAAACTTCTTCTTTGAATTTCGCCTGAGCAGTCTCCCTAAGCCCTAGCACTCCTTTTTCACTTTCAAGAGCTTTTTAGAGAGATTTCCCCACTTTCTCATTACCCACTCACCAAAAATTCAATTTTCTACCATTGTTTTGTCAAATTTTGGGGTTTTTGGATGAGGGTTTTGCATTAGAGAGGGCATTCATCATCAATTTTAGTAAGCATTCAAAAGTCTCCACTCAAGTAAGTATGAAATTTCAATATTAGGGTTTCTAATTGGGATTTATTGAAGAACATGCTTAGGAACATGATAAATTAAGGCTTTTGATTTCTTTGCATGATTTGATGAATTAGAAACTGTTTGAACCGATTGAATTGCATGAAATAAGGTCTGGAATGATGGATTTAGTGTTAGAGTGGAGATTAGGGTTTTTAAAAGAGAGTTTTTGAAAAAAACCCTTTGAAGACCGCTGAACGGTCTCCCTGGCCGCTGAGCGGAATTCAAGCAGAGTTGGGGTTTTTCTGTTTTTGGGTGCTTGGATACTGAGGGGCCATGTTTTTCACTCAGTATTGGACTGTGTGTTCTAAAAATATAATTGATGATGCACTAACCTCTAATGATGATTCTGTGATGTTACTGGATTGATTTGATACATGAATGTCTACCTCAAGAAGAGTAAAGACTATGGACAACAAAAGGAAGGAGCTAGAGAGACCTAGGAGATTTTATTCTTCTAGGTTCCTCTCTAAGAAGCATGAGGAGCATTATGCTACTGTCCAGGAGAGGAAGCTTTTGATGGAAAGGAAAGCTATATACATCCCAGATTTGGCTCCAAAGTTTGGACTGGAGATAGAGAGGCGAGGTTGGGAGAGACTGACCACATATCCAGCACCAGCCAGCATTGAGTTGGTGAAGGAGTTTTATGCCAATGCCTTGCCCAGGGGAGGAATATCACCTGGGAGGTGTATGAGTTATGTGCGGGAACAACTAATCAGATACGACCCCGACACCATCAACAACTTCCTAGGGACTGAGTGGCCAGGAGAGCAGTGCAGTTATGCTGCTCTTGTAGGGGAGTACAGGGATTATGAGGATATAGAAAGAACTATGTGCATCCCTGGCAGACACTTTAAGAGGAACCCTAATGGAGCACCAGTCAACATCCTTAGGGCAGATTTGGCTCCCCTAGCCAAGTACTGAATGGCATTCGCACATGCCAACATACAGCCATGCTCTCCTGTCTCCGACATCACGATGCATCGGATTCTTTTCATCTATTGCATAATGAGGCAGATGGATGTTAAAGTTGGCAAGATTATTGCTGATGAGATTCAGAGCTGCGCTACTACTGTGAGTAACAGGACACCACTGGGACATCCGTCCCTGATCACATACTTGTGCCAGCAGGCCGAAGTGGACACTGTAGTTCCACCTTATGAGAGGCCGAGGAGAGCTATTGATGCCTCCTATTATCGTCAGTACTGTGGAGGAGATGAGCCAGCCGGAGCGGTACCTAGGAGACGTCCTAGGAGAGCAGCAGCACAGCAGGAGGACATACCTGCAGATGCACAGGCACAACATGTTGAGCCTTTCTAGATGAGGGACATGTATATGTCCATGATGGAGGCGAGGATTGAGTCTCTACGCATAGGGCAGGTGGCCACTGCTGAGATGATTATAGGACTGTACGACACACCACCAGTGCACAAGTGGACTATGGACGAGTTCCATAGTACGATGGCATGGCCTCAGGGGTAGGCATAGGGTAGCAGGTCTGGAGCAACTAGAGCCCCAGATGAAGAGGATGATGACTAGGAGGATGATAACTTTGAGGATGCCCAAGCTGGGGATGATTATGACTCGATGAGGACATGGATTGATATGGAATTTATTGATGGATGCCAGGACTTGAACAGGGGTTTTTCTTTTTCTTTTGTACTTTGGATTTGTAGTATAGGAGTATTTTATCTTTGTGTCTGTGCGTGGCTTGTACACTGATTCTGATGATGGTTTGATTTTATATTGCATGATGAGTTATTCACTGATGATGATTGATTATGGATGATCATTGACAATGTGTATATGTTGATATTCAAGTTAATGGTTTACTAACTGTGTGAACAAATGTGTAAGTGGTTTATGATTGTGATTGTGATGCTAAGGAGGATACATGATTGAGAAGTGAGAAAGCATGTTGTGTGAGGTATTGAGCTCCAGAGTTTTTATTGATGTATGTACTGTGCACAAGGAATCATGAATGATATTGCCTTAGTCTTGATAATTGATTGAATTGCATGTTTATGTCATATGATCAAGGCCATGCTTGAAAGCCCTTATTTAGCCAAATTTTCACCCAAAGTGTTTTAAATGATATACCCTTTTTGAACCTTGGCCTTAAACAGTATGAAAAACCTTGTTTGAATTGATTCACCTTGAGTTGGGTTGAGAATAATTGTATGTGTTGAAAAGGTTCAAGTTTGGGTTTGTATGGGGAAAGTGAAAGGCAAAAGAAAAGCATTGAGTTCAAAAGTTGAAAAAGAAAAATGCATGAGAAAAAGAAAGGAAAAGAAGAAAAGAAAAAGCATGTAAAGTGAGCTCAATGTAAAAATAATGGAAAAAGGGAAGAAGTTGGGAATGAGTGAGATTGGTTAAAATGAGAGTGTGCTTGAACTTTGAATGTTGATTTAAAACTCTCTTAACTCAAGGATTTTGTATTCCAGAAAAACCAATTTTTCTTGATAGTCCAGCCTCATTACAAGCCTTGGAAAAGTTCTTGTGATGACATTTGCATGTAAGGATTTTGATTGTTTTAGATGAATGGCAATATTGTTTCATGTGACATGTGAACAGTAGAGAGTAGAGTGACCTCCTAAACACTTAAATGATTATGTGAAACACTTCCTTGGTGAGAATTGTTGAAATCCATGTTTACATCTATGCTTAGTGGATTAATCATTCATGAACAAAACATCTGTTGGGAAAGAGTTGATTATGTGAAATGAATTGGATTGAAAGCATGCATGCATCTTTATAGGATTCCACTGAAAATCTGAATTGTATAATAACTTATTGTGAGAAAAAGGAATTTTGAAAAGTGTTTGAACTATTTGATGAAGAAGTGGAAAGTCAAGTTTTGTCTTGTTTGCTTGAGGACAAGCAAAGTTCTAAGTTTGGGGTTGTGATAACGGTCTAAAAACCACTATTTTCATATTTAAATTTGATATAAAAACACACCCTTTATGGCTTAGAATGAGCTGAAAATCAAGTAAAACACTTAGTTGAGTCATGAGAGAGTCAAAAGTTGGTTTTAGAGATATTATGCTTGTTTTTTCATTGTTTTGCAGGGTTTTAAAATGAATTGAAGATGGAAGTCAAGTAAGGTGGACTTAGACCCGTGAAAGAGGAAGAAAAAGGATGAAAAGAAGGGTCAAGTGAACCGCTGAGCGTCAAAATCGACCACTGACCGCCCAGAGCGACTAGAGGGAAACCGCTCAGCGGTAAATCTGACAGTTGAGCGGTCCAACGGCTAAAGGGGAAACCGTTGAGCGGTTTACTTAAGCGCTTGGGCGGTTGTCTGTTTTTATTAGCTCAGATTCTGTAATCTTTCTGTTATCTTTTTGGCTTATATATAGCCCCAATACGAATCAAAACGTAATCTTTTGGCAGAGAGAAACGTCCAGAGCTGTTACACATACCTTGGAGGAGGTTCCTTGGATGCTTTGGCTCCAATCTACCAAGTTTGGGGTTATTTCTTCCATTCTTCCATTGTATTTCATCTAGATTCACCATGATTATGGTGAACTAAACCCTAGGTTGTTGGGGNACANTGTAATCTTTTGAAACTCTCTTATATCAAAATTCTTATCTTTTTTATATGCTTGCATATGCTTATCTTTATCAATTGTTGGGTTCCTTACCTTTGCTTAATGCTTTTATCATTTAACTCATTCGGTAAATGTTGTTTGTCTTTATTGATACTGGAACGTACAGTAATGTCATGAGTTGGGGGGAATTCCTTGATTATGTTAATATCGCCTAGGAATAGGGGTAGGACGATCAATTGTATTTTGCTTTTGTTTATCATGCATTATTAATTGTTAGGGCAGGCTAGGGATAACAAGCCAGTAATTAGTAATAGGCTCTTTTCGCCAAGGAATTGGGTTAAGGATAGACCAGGAAAGTTTGCATGACAATTTGATAAATAAGTGAACTAGTAAGACAAGTAGATATAAGAGGGTGGATAAGATGAAATTGTAAACCCCAACAACTCCATTCATCCATAGTTTCTTTTAGCCAACTGGTTCATTGCATTTGCATGTTTACTTATGTTTTTGCATTTAAAAACTTAAAATTAATTTCTTCTCAAGTCTTATGCGATTGGTTTACATGAAAGTTAAGGCCTAAGAGTCCTTTGGGAAACGATACTTGGACTTACCCATTTTATATTACTTGATAACGATCTGGTACACTTGCCAGGGACTTAACAACGAGCCTGACCCAAACCTTTCTAACACGCATCAATAAGTGTCTCCCAACACCCTTCAGTAGGTGTACTTACCTGTATCCTTCAGTAGATACATAAAATTTAGCATCCCTCAGTAGATGCTACCCAAAAATTGTTTAAAAATCAAAAAATTACATGTCCAAAATAAAATAAAAAAATTGTTTTATAACACATGGGATTCATTCAAATATTATCAAGTCTTCTCATCCCGGTTGGGGTCTTCATCAACCCAACTCATCAATTGTCTTTTGTCCACTCTTCTGATTGCTTTGGAGTATGGTCTTCTGATCTCTACTACTCCTTCCTCTTTAAACTTGTTCACAATCTACTTCCTATTTTTGAATCTTACCTTTGAACCACGTGGAAATAGTGTGTCCTCTGAGTGGATTGTTCCTCCTTTCTCTACCTCTTCCTCTTTAGGTACCTGCAAAATATTATAGTTGTTAGTATTAGTACCTTTGTTTTCTTCACCTGCAACTTCACTTCTCAATTTTCTGAATCTGTCCCTCTTCCTTATTTTCATTTTATTTTCTTTAGAGCCATTATACATTAACACATGTTCTTGATCTTTCAAAGTTATCATCCCGTCATGGACACGCATCACCATTTTAGAAGTCCTCATAAAAGGTCTTCCCAAAATCAATGGAATTCTTCCATAATTCTTCCACAACTACAAAATCAATCAAGAACTCCAGCTGATCAATACGAACAATTGCAACCTCCACCCTACCAATTGGCTTCTTAATAGAACCATCTATAATTGTCAGAGAAATATTAGCTGGTTTTAATACTAGCCCTTAAATTTTTTTTAGATAACTCAAGGGCATCATATTAATGCTAGATCCAAAATCTATCATAGCTCTTCCTATATCGTCATCATTAATAACTCGTGGAAGAGTCAACCACCCTAGATCCTTCAATTTAGGTGGATGATGTTTCTTTCTAGGCTTTACCTATACTTCCTTTTCATCCTCATCATCTAAATTTATCACCTCTCCAACATAATACTTTATTTTCTTGGAGTAAATAGGAATTTGAGAAAGAGTTTCAGTTAAAGGAACAACAGTCACTTGGTTAAAAACTTCCCTGAATGGCTCACAGTGACTTCCTTTTCTCTCATTTTCTCTCTTTTCCTCATTTTCAAAATTTGTATCCAACCTCTCCTCTTCTTGTTCTTTCTCACTGCTCTCAATCTCCACATTCTCACTCATCTCTTCATCTTCCTCCTCACTACTCTCTACCTCAACAACTTCCTCTTCTGCTTTTCTTTTGCTTCTTATCACAACAGCTTTGCATTCCTCTTTAAGGTTAACATCAGTATTAGCCCTAAATTGATTCTTTTCTATGATCTCTACCCTTTGTGACAGTTGACCAATTTGCATCTCTAAAGATCTGAAACTGGCTTGGTTACTTGTATGTTGAGACTCATAAACCTTGAAAAATTTGTCAAGTCTCTCACTAAAGCCTCTGATAGTCTGTCAAGTGATTCACCTGCTGCCACAAAGGTGATGGTTGTTGTGGCCTGCTGTTAAGGAAGCTTCCTGCTTGCTGATGGGTGTCGCAGCCCATACAAATTTGATTGCATATGAGAAATGCAGTATAGACTAGGAAGTGACTCCTAGGTCGTCTCATCAAGGACCAAACGGTGGTTCGAGAATCAGGTCTCACACGAAGGGGGGGGTTTGAAAGTGTTGTGGTGAATTGAACTAAATTAAATGCATGAAAATTAAATATAACAGAACTGAAAGCATTAAAGTGCATAAAAACATTAAACTGAACACTGCAACAAATAAACATCCAAAAAAAATTAAAGCTATCAAAATGCGACGTCTAGAACTAAGAAGTGAAAAGCTGAAATGAAAATCCATCATCAAACAACACCTAGAGAAAAATAAATAAATACTTAAACAGTAAAATAAAAAATGAAATGAGACAGCTGCTTCAATTTCTAAAAGAGATATACAGTGAATCCTAAAGTGAGTGGCGGCTGGAATGAAAGAAATATATCACCATTTCAAAGCAAGCAAAGAAAATGAGTGTGTGCCCATGACATCTAGTCAGCTCATTGTCGTGCAACTCTCCATTAAATTGTAATTCTCTAAGGAAAAATAGTCACCGTGCTTGTTTTCAAAAATAAAGGGAAATCTAATTGCCCCTTTTTTTTCATGCTTGGATTTCACTTCTCCTTGTCACCGTATACACCTACCTATACCTTATCACCATACTTTTCTCATCTACAAAGGAACAAATTAAAAGAAAAATATTTGCACATTATCCAATTGAAAAGCAAAAACTAAAATCAGCGCATCGCCCATCTAAAAGCAAATAAATGATTTTAAGCAAAGCTAGCTGTTGTTACCAGTGTAACGTGCTCCTTGACTAAGCTTTCTTCAATCAAAAAGTGCATTTAAAACAAAATGAAAAGGCAAGAGTGTGCTTCGTCCATTCATTGAATGTAAACAGAATGAATCATTCCCCACCAAATAAATAAGCATCGGGCATCAAAAGAAAAGGGAAATATGATGTGGCGTAAGCTGAATGCATATTCCAAATAAAAAAGTGAAAATCTCCTATAGTGGGAGTGAGCTGCAGCGTGTTCACCCACCATTTAACACTTCTTCCATGCCAAGACGTCATAGTGTATGCTTTTCCAGCGAAATTAAATCACTGTAAATTGCTTCAAAAGTAGAAAACAGCGTTGCCAAACTTTAATGAGGGCTAGAATGAAAAGCAAATGAAGATTATCCAAAGCAAAAGTTTGACCGGTGCTCAATAAAAATTCATTCCATTATCTAAAAAAATTCAAGGAAAGCTAAGCGAAAGAAAATGGCGGCTGGAAGCACACAGCCACGTTCCAGCAAAACCAAAAACCTCTTATCCAAAATCAAATAATATCCACATCATTAAAAAAGCTCAAAAACGTTCCCAGCAGAATCCAAAATTCCAAAGTTTGTGGCAGCTGCAGCCCCCCTCCAATGTAACAGTGTCAGCCATTTAAAATATTGAAGATGAAAACCTATTATACAAATGGGCCGAGGGCTTCTTCTGCCAAGGTGCTGGACCTTGCTTCTGTTGCTGCTAAGTGCGTGGAGTAGCTTTCTTTGTTAGGCCAGCTGCTTGTCCAAATACTGCCTTTTGCTGGGACGTGTGAAGCTGCTTCTTCAAGCTTGAAGCCCATCACGTGCCTTGCTCTAGCCTGCTACTTCTTTTTCTTTTTGGACGTGCTGAAGGAATGAATTCAGCGGTGGGTCGTGCAGCTTCAAAGCTGGTGGACATGTTGCTGCCCCTGGGTGCTTTTTTGAAAAGCAGGTCATGGATGGAACATGTTGCAGGGCTTTGCAAGCTGCTGCCACAAATGAAAATGAAGGACGTGGTTTCTCCAAAGTTGCTAGATGTTGTGCTTTGCTGGACACTGCAACCTCCTGGAATTTGGGCCAAACCGTGACCTGCAGCACTTCCTAAGCACCTTGCTGGATTGTTGAAGCTTCTTCGTGTTTGCTAGATTCAGGTGGAGCTGCTATTGCTTTTTGGATGTGGTGGGCTGCAATGGATGAAGACATGATGGCATCTTTGCTCAGAATTCTCTCTTTTTTTTTTTATATTGGTGGGTCTGTGTACATTTTGTAGGTGGCAGCAACTTCAATTTGCCATTGGGCCATGGCAGCCCTTATCCTCTCGTGAATGAATGTTGTTGTCCATGCACCATGTGGAAATGTAGTTGCTTGCTAGTTAAAGAAATATGTTGTTGTGTGCTTTTCAATATGGGCCGTGAGAGTCAAAGAAGGCATGCTTTCTCCCAATTTGCTTTCCAAATGATAGCAATTAAAATGAAAGCTTTAATTTAAAATAAAATCACCAGATACCTTTAAATGGAATCAACACATCTGCTAAAATCAAATTCACTCCAGGCCCTGGTATATATTCCCTTCCTTCAATCAGCTTTCTTCATTTTTATATATATGTGTACGCCGTGAACTTTTAGGCCTTGACATCATAGAATTTTTCAATTGCAATCAACATTATACCTTGTTCGAACAGCAGCCGGTCTCATTGGTGCTCTTTATTCAAGCCCATCTCCATGTGCACCCCCAAAAGTATATTCACACCTCCTTTCATTTTAACTTAAAATAAAATTAATGTGACATTTCTCTTTAAGTCCCAAAATATTAGCCAACAATTTCCCTACAATTAATAATGCAAATAATTAGTCTCAGATAATTCAAATTAACTAAAATAAGAATTTCTGATCAAACTAAGCATAATTAGGAAAAATGGGGAAATACCGGACAATTAAGCACAATTCTCTGATTAATTCTAGCACAATAAACTAAGTGAAATCAATAAAATATCGACTCATCAAAATAGACCACACTTAGTCTTTTGCACTCCTGGGCAAAATCAAGACGCAAATCAGGGAACAATTCAATGGACATCACGGAATTGACACAGACTCAGCAGACTAAAAACAAAGACTGACAAGGACAGAACAAACAGAATCACAGTCCTCAAGAAATATGGACAATTAAAGGAAGTGGATATAATCCCACACAAAGTCAAGGAAAACAGATACTCAAGAAATCATCCAAGCAGTTCAAAACATGGAAAAACAGTCAATCAGTTCAAGACGTGAATCAAAAGCAACAAAGCCTCACAGATGCACTATCAGTGTTTCTCTCAAGTGTCTAGGGTAAACTATGTCAACTCAATGCACTCAAGAAAGCCAACACAAACAGACTTGGCAAGCCTCTAATGTTAACACTCAAACACATATGCATGTTCAAATCAAAAGGTCTTTTATGGATGCAATGGGGCCAAGGACAAGGGAGGATAAATATGGATGAGAAGCTACCAACAAAAAGAAATAGAGGAGCAATGGGGAACAAGTGTAAACACAGTCAAATAACACCCAAACCCTCTAATTCAGTCCTCTTCTTGACTCCATCATTCACAATTTTTTTTATTTTTCTCATTTTTCTCTTTTTTTTTTCTTCATCTTGTTTTTTTTTTCTTTTCTCTCTTTTCATAACACAACTCTAAGATACAAGATACATAACTTATTTACAAAAACAAAAACAAGAAGAGGAATCAACTAGCCAACTCTATGAATCTCCTAAGAGACCAGGCAGAGCACAACAAGGTAGGCTCATCTGGCTAGAGAGGCTCAACAACAAAACTGCCTTTATCACTTTAAAACATGCATATCAATAAAGAATCATCAACAAGAGTCAAGCCAAGGCATATGTGCAAGCAATCAAGAGACATATCACACAAGAAAGAACATTAATTGGCTCAAATCTCACACAGGGTAATTGTCACTATCATATCATCCTCTCAAACATCATAGTCATCTTCCAAGCAGAGAAAAGCAAGGATTTCAAGCTAATCAGAGTATCAATGAAGTGAAGGAAAAACTGACAACCTAAACAAAGTCCAGAAATCAAGAGAAACATGCAAAATTGTACACAAGACACAACAAAAACTACCTATAAAAGAAAAAATTTAACGTAGAAAACATAAACTAATAAAGAAAAATCAGAGTCTCCCCCATTAGACCACACTTAAACTACATAGTGTCCTCAGTGTGTCACAATCATCAAATCAGAAATCAAAACAATCAACAGATCATGGACAAGTGCAATAAAAGCGGGAAAGGGAGGAGAAGGAAAAAAGGAAACTCCCCTGATCATGGTGGCAGTTGCCAATTTTGGACTTTTAGGGAGAGGTCTTCCACCATAGGATTCAGCAAGGAAGTCTTGAGGAGGAACTGCTTCATCCTCCAGATTTGATCAAGTACAGAGATGTCCTCCACAAATAGATCTAAAAAGCAGTGATCGTTGATGACTGGGTTCAGCTGGTGCCTATTAATCTTCAAATTGTCGGCACCTTTGTCTTCCACAATGGGTGTGTGTTGGTCAAATTCATATGTACCTCCTGCAACACGGTTAGTGCAATGTGGCTCCACAGAAATAACATGCAGGGGTATAACACCAAATCTCAGTGTAAGAGGCTGAACCTCAGATATACCCTCAGAACATGAATCAAGTTCAAATTTAGAAGCAATATCAACAATAGGCTCAGATTCATGTTCAGTGCATGGAGAACAAAACATTCTGATAAGATGGCAAACTTTGTTTCTCATCATGCAAAGAGGGGGAACTAAAAACATGCTCATCAACAATACAATCATCAACATACCCATCATCAGCATAATCATCAACAACAGAATCTATCTCAGGTATCTTTACCTCCACTTCCCTAGATGTGGCTAAAGTGGTGGAAGGTGAAAGTGGTCTACCTATCTCAAAGGAGTTGCTCATATCTGCCTGTTCCTCCAATTCTTCATCAGTCTCCTCAGGAGCAAGAGTGGGGACATAGGAGGGTGGGAAAGTAGATGGCGCAATAACAGACTCATGACTCTGGTCTCCATCTCCTATGTGGATGGCATCAACATCATCTGGAAGCTGAACAACCTGAAATGGTGATTCCTCTGAAACATACGATTGTTCCTCTGTGAGTTGAGTGGCCATCTGCTCCATCTGATCAGTCAAACTCTGAATGGAAGATCTGGTCTCCTGCTGAAACTCCATGTTCTCTCGCCGGAACTGAATGTTCAGAATAGTCATCTGCTCCAATAATTCCTTCAATGTAGGCTCAAAAGTAGTGGAAAGATGAGGAGTTGCTTGGGCAGGCTCATGAAACTGCAATTGATGTGGTTCCTGGGAAGGGGAAGACATACAAGCACTCTGGAATGGTGGTTCTTGATATTGAAGTTGTGAAGTACCATACCATCCAAGGTTAGGATCATTCCACCCAGGATCGTTGCTATATGAATCAAAATGATGCTGAGTAGGGCAGAACCTTTCCAAAAACCGATGCTTTAGATCTTCCCAATTGGCCTTGAATTCTGGAGGAAGATAATAAAGCCATTCCCATGCTGCTTCTTTTACTGAATGCATAAATGCCTTTAAGAAAATGCGATCATCTGGGACATATGGAGGTTTCATCGAAGAGTAAATGGTGTAGAACTCCTCCAAATGTCTGTGAGGGCATTCACCTGCAAAACCATGAAACTTAGGCAGCAAATGTATCACTCCAAAGGTGAGAACGTAATGAACATCATCCTCATGAAGTGAAACTGGCTCCGAAAGAGCACTCTCATGAGTGGGAGGATGAGTCATATTGTTCTCAGCACAGAAATCAGCAGAGTATACATCACAATCATCAGAGTAACATCCAAAAGAAGAATCATAATCATAGGCACAAGCAGAATAAGCAGTATCTACAAAGCCAAAACGTTGGTATCGAAGGGGTATGGTTCGAAGAGTATAACGCAGCGAAATTAAAACTTAGAGAGCGTATAAGAGTGTTTGGTCACTGTTAAAACGAAATTGGTCCTTTTTCGTAAAAATAGTTTTCTTTCAGAAAATTAATCAAATAGTTAATATGCGTAAACTAAAATGAGTGTAGGGAATAGAAAAATCACACGAGTATTTTTATACTGGTTTGATTCAACAGAATCTACGTCCAGTTATTAATCATTGTAAAGAGTGATTAACAATTCCACTAAAAAAAAGTCTCACAAATTATAATTAAGTGAATGAAAATAAGATAAGAATACCACTCTACCAACTTGAAGAGAACCACTCCGGCAATCGACCAACGATTCGCGAGCTTCTCCTTTCACAAGACCAGGCAGAGCACATTGCTAACTCGAAGAGAGTCTACTCCGACTATCGACACACAATACGCGAGCCTCTCCTTTCACGAGACCAAGCAAGGGAGCTATGAACAAAGCTTCTGACTCTGACAAACAGTGTTCTATTAAGCTTTCTCAGTTCAAAACGTTGCTTCTGAAGATTTCAAAAACCAATTATATAGCCAAATACACTGAATGCCAAAGGTCAGCTCCCAACTGCCATGAATAATCGGTTATTGTAAGTGATAATCGATTATTCAAGTCCGTTACAGAGCTTTCAAAAAGTGATAATCGATTATATGAAGTGATAATCGATTATTCAAATATGACTTGTGATAATCGATTATTGCTTCATGATAATCGATTATTCTAGTACAAAAAGCAAGTGATAATCGATTATAGCTTGTCCATAATCGATCATTCCAGTAAAAATTACAAGGTTTAATATTTTCCTACTACATCCGAAATCTACAAGTTGCTTTTTAAATAAATCTAATGTTCTCTTCAAATAATACTTCTTGCAACATCATCAAACCAACTCTTCAGGTTTTACCAATACTCCTTATTGGTAACAATCTCCCCCTTTTTTATGATATCAAAAATTCACTTTTAAAAGCAACTTTTTTTTACCTGCAACACATACAAGCTAATAGACAACCACAAAGTTAGCAGTACCTGTATAATTGTAAAGTATTTCTCCCTTTAATTTTCTCCTTATAATTCTTCTCCCCCTTTTTGATCATAAGCAAAACAAATAATGTAAAAGTCTCCCCCCTTAATATGAGTTCCCCCTTAAGTATATAATATATGCATAAAATTGACATAAAAGCTCATTATATTAAGAATAGAAAGGAATTACATGAAATTCATAAAGATCAATACTAAAAAAAACACAAAGAAAATAACACAACAAACAATCTTAGTGCCCTAAAGTCTAGAATTCAGGACTAGGGGATCTTTTAGTAGGTGGGATATTGAGATGACTCTCAATGTTAGATAGGCGAACATCAAGCTCAAGGAATTGATCAACCATGTATTCATCAAGAGATTGCTGCCACTCATAAACTTCATCAAAATGCGTCTTCTGTGCTAGACTCATATCCTCTAATTGCTTAGATAACCTTGCAAAGTGTTCTTCCATAGAAGTTGAGGAAGAGGAGGGTATGTTGGATGGTCCAGCATTAGACGAAGCAGCAACACTCACTGGGTCAGCCATATGAGGGTCCATGTCATCATCTTCATCTTCATCAGGATGGTCATCATCTTTGTGAATAAGAACTCTTCCTCTGGTAATGAATCCCATCTGACGAAAGGTAGTATCTCCAATTTCCGATCCCACAGCTTCAATGGCTTGAACGAGTTCTCCTTCAACAGTTACACCTTTGTATTCTAAAATCCTAGAAATAAGAAGAGCATAGGGAAATTGATATGAATGGGATTTCTTGGCTTTTACCATTGTGTCAACAATGAGAGCAGGCCAGTTGATGTGTATGTGATTTAGAATCCCATACAAAAGAAGTAAATCTTGCTCAGAGCATTGATCACGGTTGGTTGCTCTAGGACATAAAATCCAGACAATCAAGTAGTGAATCATCCTTTCTTCAACTTTGAAACCACCAACCAGTAATTGCCTTCTATTTGTTTGTCGTTCAGGATGACACAGGAAGGATTGGAAAGTCATCATCCTGTTGAAATCTTCAAGTCCTAAATGAACTTTGACAGCATCATCCCAGATGGGGANTTGAGCAACATTGGTCCACACGTCATCATCTAAAATGATGCGCACGCCCTTTACCTTAGTAAAGATAATCCCATATCGATAGCGCAAGTTGAAATAGAAGACTCTTATAAGATTAGGATAAATGCATCCTTTTTGCTATACCAGATGCTCTAGTCCTTGCTCAGCAAAAATATCTAGAAATTGAAAGCCATAGAAACGGAAAAAATAAGTCGGATATACATTACCGCAATGATTTTCCTTTCTTGCCAAGAGTTTACAAAGTCTGCATGTTTCCCTTGATCTGAAATCCATCCATCTATGTTTGCAAGACGTGGTTGAGAAGAAGAGGAAGCTCCAGNNGTNNTGCGACGATGCCTTCTTGGTTCAGCCATGGAGGAAGATTGAGAAAATGAAACTTTAAGAAGGTGAAGAGAAATGGAGAGATTTTGAGCTCTAGATTTGATTTCAGCAGTATTTGGGTGCAAAGGAGTGTCTAATAATCGATTATGGAGGGCTATTTATAAGAAAAATGGAAAAACTAGCCGTTTAT
>NW_014543977.1:332436-334773 GCF_000741045.1 Vigna radiata var. radiata | reverse complement strand
TGCCTAACACCTTGCAAAGCAATTTCAGCAGAATTTTTAAAGTAAACAGTACATTTATCACTCTCAAAGGTTACCTTGAGACCTTTGTCGCATAGTTGGCTTATGCTTAAAAGGTTATGTTTGAGGCTTTCAACGTATAAGACGTCTTTTATCGTCAATGTGTTTCCTCCTCCAATGTCTCTGGTTCCCATAATTCTGCCTTTGTTGTTATCCCCATAAGTTACAGATCCTTGCTTCTTCTTCACAAAAGAGATGAACCTTTTCTTGTCACCTGTCATGTGTCTTGAGCAACCACTGTNANGATACCACAATGACTTCTTTGACTTAGTTGGTTCCTACAAAACAAATTAGCAAGAATTTTAGGTCCCCAATCTCAATATGGGTCCTTGGGGTTAGTTTATGCAAGTATATATCATTTCATAGCTTTAACCCATGCATATTTACCATTTGGAACACCAACATGTTTAATATTGCACTTGTTTGATGTGTGACCATGCTTCATACNGTAAAAACAACACACGTCACTCACTTTATTTTTAACAAAATTTCCTTTAACAACCCAAATCTTTCGAGTTCTTCTTACCTTGGATTTATAATTTTGATACATGTTTATATTTTTAACATTGCTTTTATTAAAGTTTGTTTTAGCATGTGAATTAGTCTTAGTTGCCTTAGCAAGTAAATTTTCAAGTATATCAATATCAAACACATGACTTTTACATGACAAGCATTCAATAGGTTCAATAGCAGCATTTGCATTAGACAATTTTATTTCTAAAGTACTAACTTTATTTCTTAAAACAACTTCATCATCAAGCAATTTATCATACTTCAATTTCAATTCATTGTGCTCCTTTTTTATCTTTTTATGAGCAGCATCAAGTTTTTCAGATTCATTCATCAAATCAAAGAAAGCCTTTTGTAAATCTAATTCACTAGATTCAAAGCTGGAATCACTTACTTGGCTTCCTGTATCTTCAGAATCCACCATAAGACATAAGTTGGCTTCTTCTTCTTAGTCACTTGAACTTGTTGAGCTAGAAGCATTATCCTCCCAAGCTATGTAAGCTTTCTTTTTCTTTTGAAATTTTCTTTCCTTCTTGTCTTCACTTTTCTTGTTCTTTGGACACTCAGATTTTACGTGCCCACTTTCTCCACAACCAAAGCATTTCACACTTGAGGGAGATTCTTGATTTTCTCTCCTTTCTTTAAGAATTTTGTCCTTTCCCTTTGCCTTCATAAACTTTGCAAATTTCTTTATCATGAGGCTCATGTTTTCCTCATCATCAGAATCATCGTCTTCGATCCTCTTAGAGCTCTTTCCTTTAGAAATTTCGGACTTGAAGGCTAATGTTTTTCTCTTGCCTTGATCTTCTTCAGCAGTTAGTCTCCTCAACTCAAGCTCATGCTCACGGAGCTTTCCAAAGAAAATTGGCATTGACATTTGAGTGAGGTTCTGAGACTCTGAGATGGCAGTCACCTTTGGTTGCTAAGACCTGTCTAATGATTTCAAAATTTTCACATTTAGTTGATCAGTATCAAAAGTCTTACCCAACCCTGTTAAGTGATTCACAATATGAGTGAAACGCTTTTGAACGTCAGAGATTGTTTCTCCAGGTTGCATTCTGAACATCTCATATTCCTGAATGAGAGTGTTATTCCTGGCGCGTTTCACATCCTCTGTTCCTTCATGAGTGACTCTGAGGACTTCCCACATTTCCTGTGCTGTCTTACACACTGAAATTCTATAAAACTCATCAAGTACAATAGCAGATGAAATTATATTGCGAGCTTTAATATAAAATTGAGCTCGTCTATTTTCTTCAGCAGTCCAATCAAAATGGTTTTTCTATCTCTACACCATCAACTATACCCATAGGAATATAAGGACAATTTTGTACAGCTTCCCAGATGCCTCTATCAACAGACCCCATAAAAATTTCCATTCTAACTTTCCAAAAAGCATAGTTGTCACCAGTACAAAGTGGAGGTCTGTTAATGGAAGCACCCTCAGCATATACAAGGTTTTGATTGTAAACGGCCATTTTCGCAAATATTTTGAAAAACTATCACAGCAAGCTCTGATACCAATTGTTGGTATCGAAGGGGTATGGTTCGAAGAGTATAACGCAGTGGAATTAAAACTTAGAGAGCGTATAAGCGTGTTCGGTCACTGTTAAAACGAAATTGGTCCTTTTTCGTAAAAATAATTTTCTTTCAAAAAATTAATCAAATAGTTAATATGCGTAAACTAAAATGAGTGTAGGGAATAGAAAAATCACACGAGTATTTTTATACTGGTTCGATTCAACAGAATCTACGTCCAATCGTTAATCA
>NW_014543977.1:322432-331871 GCF_000741045.1 Vigna radiata var. radiata | reverse complement strand
GATTATTGCTTCATGATAATCGATTATTCTAGTACAAAAAGCAAGTGATAATCGATTATAGCTTGTCCCTAATCGATTATTCCAGTAAAAATTACAAGGTTTAAAATTTTCCTACTACATCCGAAATCTACAAGTTGCTTTTTAAATAAATCTAATGTTCTCTTCAAATAATACTTCTTGCAGCATCATCAAAACAACTCTTCAGGTTTTACTAATACTCCTTATTGGTAACACAAAATAGGTAGACATGGGAAAGAAAGGGGGACGGTAGAATGGAATGAAAATATGCAACTATCTAAATGCAACACTGATGAGTCAATATTTTAGTGATTTCACTTAGCTTATTGTACTGAATTTAATCAGGGAATTGTGCTTTATTGTCCGGTATTTTCCCGTTTTTCCTAATAATGCTTAATTTGACCGGAAATTCTTATTTTAATTAATTTGAATATTCTGAGCTAATTATTTGCATTATTAATTGCAGGAAAAATTTTAAAAATACATTTTGGGACATTAGGAAGGACACTAATTAATTCAAGACTACAAGAAGAATGATACTATGATAATTTTAGTCTTTTTAGACCTATAAGAGAGGGGTGCGTATGGAAATTTAAATTTGGAAGCTGCAGGCCGCGTCTCAGCTTGGGCACCAGAGCGTGATGGGTGTTTCATTTTGGAAGGAATTCAATTATCATTTAAGGGCCCGCCACCCACTTTGCATTGGTTGGTCTTGAATTGAAAAGAGCTGGTGCAGAAAGCATGCTCACGGACTATGGGCTTTTGAAGGGAAACTCATCCACGTCAAAGAGGTTTCATCATCCAGCTGCAGCTTGCACACCTTCATGGCCCATGCATCAGCGCTTCACACTCCAACACGTCCAAGCATCAGGATCAATCCAACTGCTTGATGACAGCACTCCAGCAATGCTTCACAGCCCATGCAGGTCCAACATTCACTTCGAGCAAGCCTGGGTTTCACACTCCAACTCCAGTAGAAATCCACCAACTCACGGCTTCATTCGGCAACCAACTCCTCATTCACGGTCCAGCTGCTTCAGCCCATATATCCAGCTCTCATCCACCAACACTCACGGTTTGTCCATCATCTCCGGTCCAACAGAGGCAGCAACACGGGAAGGTTGATTGAATAAGGAGGTGCACACGGTTTTGTTTTTGGGCTTTCAAAAGAAAAGAAAGAAGCACATGGATTATTAGTCGAAACACATTCCAGCAGAGAAAAGTCCAACACGCAGCTTTCATTTGCTTAAACCTTAAGAGAAAAACACATGAGTCATGGGCTGGTGAGATAGTTGTGCATGTTGTTTTGGCCCAACATATATAAAAGTGCATGAGAAGAGCTCAACAAGGACTGCACATGCAGAAGAAACCAATTAACTTTTGTTGCAGCCACTTGGTCCAGCTAGAAACATCCAGCACACAAAAGCAATACATTTGGGTTGTCTCGGCTAGCACACGAACTGCTGCAGTTGCTTCTAGCAAATGGTGTGCACACTGGGAAGGAAAGAAGGAGTGTCACGGCCCATGTGCCAACTCCACCTCCGGCTATTTTGGGATGCAACACATCCAAGGCCCACATGGAGAAGATGCAGGCAGCAGCTCTCACGAAGAAAGACACTCAAAAGCAGCTTATACGTCCAGCACGTGATCTAGATGGGCTGAATTCTTCTTTCAATGAGCAGTTGGTCCTTGCACGGCTTTGGGCTGCAACATCCAATTACAACCAGCATCAAGGAGGTGCAGACAACAGCCTCCTCGGTCTAGCTCTCACGGACTTCCAACAGCTGAGACATGTTCAGCATCTCTATGGTGGCAGCAAAGCACCCACAGCAGCATCCAGCTTCACCAAGACAATTCTCGGCCCAGCATCTTGGGGCAGCAGCAGCGTCCAGAAAGTTGGAAGTCCAGCACTTGAGGAAAACACACATCCAGCTGCTATGAAGGCCCGTGTGAACATTAGGTTACAGGGCTGAATTTTAAAAAACGCTGCAGAGTTTTTCTCGGGATTGCTGGAGGGACAGCCACCATATATAAGGGATTGAACATTCAATTGAAAAAGGGGGCTTTTCTGGAACACTGTTACATTAGGAGAATATGGAAGGTTATGGTTGAGCTAAAAAAAAACACACGCCGCAACGCACATGATTTTTCTTCTGAATTTCAACATGCATGGTGATGTCCAGTAGAGTTTATGTTTATCTTCTTTCTTGTAGAAGTTGGAGCCGACACACTTGGTTATTTTTCACATTCTGCTGGAACGATTTCTTTAGAGTTTAGCAATGTTGTTTTCGGTTTTTTTCTTTTAGGCTTTTAGAATGATGGACGCTGGTTTCACGGGATGAGAAACACACTTGTTTGTTGGGTGAATGAACGCTGTTTAGCTTTCGTTTAATGAAATAGCATACTTTTCAGTTTGCTTCTTGCCATTTTTATTTTGTTGCTCACTTTTTGATTGAACGAAGAATAGTTGGCTGCTCACTTTCAGTTGGAGGATGCATTGCAAATAAACATTAAGAGTTGCACCGTCAATTATTTTCTTTTATTCTATATATATTCATATGCATTTAGGCTAAAGTAATTTACTAATTTATTGTTCAAGCATTTTTAATTTATTGTTTTAGTGTAGATGGCGTGAAGGTTCTTACAATGTGTATTACTATGTTTTAGTTTACTATTTGCATTTTCAATTGGTTTTATTCTTGCAATATGCATTTTATTTATTTAGTTCAAGCGTTGCATTTTAATTGTCTTAATTATATTTGGATATTTATTTTGCATAGCTCGGTTTAATGTTTTTCACATCTCTTTTACTGTTTTCAATTATGTTTGGTTATGTTTAATTTCCAGTTTTAATTTAATTTAATTTTTCTTACAAGAACACTTTCAAACCTCCCTGTTAAAATCGCTGCAACGGAAATATTAGCGTGGAACAAACCAAGAGGGGGGGGTGAATTGGTTATATGCTTTTATCATGCCTTTTATTATTTTTCTCTTAATTTTTCTTACTTAGCAGATAATTAAATATAAATAAGAGAGTAAGGGAAAGAGAAAAATTGCACAAGTGATTTTGTCCTGGTTCAGATCACACGGATCCTACGTCCACTCGCTTATCTCAAACAAGATAAACCTTTTTCACTATCACAAAACAATTACAAATATTAGTCACAGAGAAAAATAATTTGTAAGAGTTTAGAAATACCACCTCTCTTGAAACCACAAGAGATGAACTTACACCTCCTTTGAATCTTCACAAAGGATGACCACCTCCTTCGAATGCTTCACGAAGGATGATTCTCTTCCAGGCACTTCCTCGGACACACCAAGGATGAGTAAGTTATTCCTCTGTCACCGTAGTAGCACTTCAGGGCTTTGCAGACGAGAGTTTCCTTAGCTTCAACAATCTCACAGAGTTCTCAAAGAGTTCAGAGGTTCTTAGCACAAGGGAAGAGTTATTTTTGAAATAAAGAGTGAGCCAACTTATAGACTCAGCCCAATCCCCTTCCATTTTTCGAAAACATGCCACCTAACGCATTTAATCGATTAACATAAGTATTAATCGATTAAAATGAGTACAACGGCTAGTTTTTCAAATCTGAAACCCCCAACGGCTAGTGTTAATCGATTATTCTCAAGAATAATCGATTAACTAATCGATTATTATTAGCTTTAATCGATTATTACAGGGGCAGTTGGGTTTTCAGTGTCAGCCTTGTTTTAATCGATTAAAACTGGGTTTAATTGATTAAAACAGCTTGTGGATGATTCTCAACAGTAAATAAATCAAGTATAAATTACAAGAATCAACCCTAATACATATTTGAGCACTATTACATCAATTTTGATTATTATAAAAGCTTTATAAAATACAGAGATCTTCAATCCGTCTTTATGGATCTTGACTTGTGCAAATCTGTTCATCATCAAAACTTCATCTTTTATTTTTGCTAACNCCCCCCCCCCCCTTTTGTGTTAGACCTAATTCCTGAACCATGGTTTGGTCCTTGAGAGACGACCTAGGGGTCATTCCTAGCTATACTGCATTCCTAATATGCAATCAAATTTGTATGGGCGGCGACACCCACCAAACACACATGACATGACACACAAAACGGAACAACACACTCACAACGCGAGACAAAACACAACACTCACTAACACTCACTAGCTTAAGACATTTCTTGCTAAGGTAAGACTTGGTATTTAAGCAACCCTTGTGGTTCACCTTTCTTACATGGGACTTGTCTAAAGTAAAAGCTTTTAATCCTTTAGATTAAGAAAACTTTTAAGAACAAAGATGTCTTGTTAGTCATATAGTTCTTCTGGTTCATATAGGTCATCTAGGATTCATGATCAGTATTATGGTTCATACATTGAGGATGATTTGTGTACTAGAGCTAGTAAAATTACATTCTTTGGTAAAGATATAGATGTCTTAACATACCTAGTTTGGGAAAAAGAAATTAATAAAATGCATCATGTCCTTCTTAGACAAAGTGAAATTGAGTCTTATAGTACAATTGTTCTTTCTAGAGAGTGTCAGTCTCGTGTTCTTAGCTTATATCTCTCTAGGTTAGAAAAGCATGCATGTGAGTGGTGGGATAAAAGGCAATATTGGGTTCATAAAGGTAGGAAATCCACCATTGAAAATTGGTATGAACTGAAATCGTGCATGAGAAGAAAGTTTGTGCCTCTTTGATTAAAAGAAACCTAGATCTAATGAGAGAGAGCATTAATAATGGAAAATCATTTCTTGAAAATATAGATAGGTTTTATCATATCAAAAGAGAGTTTAGAGAAAAACTTAAGAGGCTACGGGAAGAGAAAATTGAGAGACTGATAACGGTTGAAAAATAGTTATTTTCATATATCATTTTAGACCAAATTACACCCTTTAAGACTAAGAATGAGCTTAGAATCGAGTAAAGCCCAATAAATGAGTCAGTTGAGAGTCAAAAGCTGTTTTTAGCGGAGTTATGCTTGTTTTGCATTTTTTTGTAGCAATTTTGATGGAAGTAAAGATTGGGATTGAAGATGAAGGTCTTAAACTCAAGACAAAGGAAGAAAACTGAAGAAAAGAAGAGTCTACGAACCGCCCGGCAGCAAAATTCACCGTTGGGCGGTCCAATGCGAGGAGGAGGCACCTGGCGTTGATGCTGGGCAGATTTGCGATTAGGGGCAAACCGTCGGGCGGTGGCGCGATAATGGGCAAACCGTCAGGCGACATAAGTGTGACGCTGGGCGGTTGTCCGCTGGACCTGGGCCTGTTTTCTATGACGCTCCTTAGCTATAAATAGCCTTGTTACGATTTCATTCTCATTCTTTTGACAGAAGAGGGCGGCCAGACCTAATTTTCACTCCTTGGAGAAGATTTCTTGGATGCTTAGGCTCCTTTTCATCCTATCTAGGGTTTGCTCTTTCATTCTTCCATTATTTTCATTTAGGGTTCACCATGACAATGGTGAACTAAACTCTTTTGTTGTTAGGGGAAACAATGTAATCTTTTGAAACTCTCTTTTATTGAAACTCTTGTTTATTTATATATGATTGTCATATGCTTGATTATCAATTGTTGGGTTCTCATCTGCACTTAAAGCTTTTATCGTTTAACTCATTCGATAATTGTTGTTTGTCTCTATTGATACGGGAACGTACAGTATTATCATGAACTGGTGAGAAATTCCTTATTAATTGTTTTTGCTTCTGTTCGGTAATGCGTTGCTAATTGCTAGGGGAGGCTAGGGATAGCAAGTCGGTAATTAGTAATAGGCTCTTGTCGCCGAGGGATTGGATTAAGGGTACGCCAAGAAAGTTTGCATAACAATTAAATAATCAAGCACATTAAACAAGAGGAGTAGATAAGAGGGAGCGGATAAGATGAAATTGTCAACCCCCAACAACTCCATTCATCCATAGTCTTTTTCGTCAATTGAATCAAACACATTGCATGTTTATTTTCTATCCTTACATTCCAAATAATTAATTTTTCTCTACAAGTCTTACGATCTCACTTCACATGAACGATAAAGCCTTTCGAGTCTCTTGGGAAGAACGATATCGGGTATTACCGATAGGGGTGGGCAAATCGAACTGAATTGTATTGCACTGCTAAAAATTGAACTAAACTGTAAAACAGTTCAGAAAAACTGAACTGAACTGTAAAACAGTTCAGATAAACTAAACTAAATTGTTTCTTGTTTTATCAATCGGAACTGAACTGAACTATACTAAATTGTACTAAATTACAGTATGAACTGAACTAAACTATTAACTGAATTGTAAACTACACTAACTGAACTGTAAACTGCACTAACTGAACTGAATTATTAACTGAACTGTAAATTGCACTAACTGAACTATTAAATAAATTGTAAACTACACTAATTTTAACTAAACTACAATATAAACTGAACTGAACTACTAACTATACCAATTTTAAACTCAATTGTACTAATTTTTAAACTAAATAGTATAACAATACATATCCTTTTTAATTGAAATTTATTTTAATATTTATTTTATTTTATTCATAAGTGTCTAATAAATTGATTTTTAATTATTTAATATTATTATTTTCTATTTTATTTATATTTCTTTTATTATTAAAAATTATTTTATTTTTTATTTATTTGCTTTATTTTATTAATAAAAAAATATAAAAAGTAACATCATACACTAAGACAAAATAAATAAATAAATATATATATATATATATATATATATATATAACTTAAAAAATATAAAAATATAAATTACATTTTTTATTTTTATTGATAAAAAATATAAATTTTGTGATAAAAAAATTGTTTTAAAAAATTAATTATTATTTTTTTTATGTGAACAATTTTTTCATTAATATTTTATTATTAAATAAAGTTTTCTTGACAAGACGAAACTAGAACTAGAGAAGATGTAAGAGTAGATACAGTTCTCACAGTTAATTGAACTATAACTGTTATAAATTCAGTTTTTAAAAACTGAACCATAAAATAGTATATTGAACTGTTAGTAAAAGTGAATCAGTTATTTTTAGTATAATATAGTACAGTTAACTGTAGTACTGTACAGTTCAATTATTTTTGTCCAACCCTAATTATCGATTATATTCTTTGAACGATTTGGTACACTTGCCAGTGAGTCAACAGAGACTAAAGAGAGAAAGAGAAAGATTAAAGAGGGAACAAGAAAAGCTTGAGAGAAGAGAAATAGAAACAAGAGAACAAGAGATAAGAGGAGAAGAAGAAGAAAGAAAGAGAGAGAGAAGATAAGAGGAAGAAAAAGAGAGAAGAAAAGAAGAGAAAATAAGAGAAGTTATGCTGAAGCAATTTCCAGCCATTTTCTCTGCACCGAAAGTCCATCCTTGAGCTTCCCCTTTCTCTCCTCTAGCTTCCTTCCAGGGATGGAAGGCTGTCTGAACTAGATACCATATCCACCGTTAGCTCATTCTTCCACCAACGTCAATCACCAAATCCACTAAACTGCAATTATTCCACTGTGTGTTGAATCTAGTGAGTGCACTCCACCTCTGCTCACGGTTCCAATCAACCATTTCGCTGCTTCAATATCTCCCATGGCTGGAACGCAACCTATCAAAAGGCTACACACCTACATCAAAGTCAATCCTCTTAGTAACGGATATTTCTTGAAGTTGCCTTTATATAGAAGACCGCATGAAGAAAAGATACAAAGATCTTAATTGCAGATACTCTTATGCTGCGAATATTCTCTTGTTGTTTTGTGGTCTGGCTCTTTGAAAAAGAAAAATCTTTGTAACAAGTTTTCCAGATATACTTCGTATTGTTCTAAATCATCTCTAAAAGAGCTTTTCAATCTGTACTACTTTTCAAAAACACTATGTTGTTCTTGAATAATCATAAGTGATTTAAAACACTTGATTGTTAAACTCAAGGAGTGAAATGCTTTAGTCAGTTGGACTATTTTACGTAGTGTAGTTGAAGCAAACTTCTCTTTTGTTGTGTTTAAAAATGTTTTCATGAAATTCTTAATTGTTTAACAGTGTCTACAAACCGTCTAATCCCTACAAACAACATATAAACAACATATACAACTAATTGCGAAAAGTTTTTTAAACTTTATTCAGCCTCTTTCCCTTTCTAGAATTTGCATAATATTTCATACCTTCAAAAACGCTGTAAAATCTTTTCTACATAAAATATTATCATTAAGACATGAATAAATATTTTGATATTTCATACCCATCCAATAAAATATCTTCTTTGTCTCATAATTTTAATTAGATAGTATATTCCTTTCAAGAAGCATTTCCTTCAACAATTTAAGATATTATTTTATGTTTTTAAAAAATTAATTGAATGAATTACAAATTCGTAAAGTATGTAACAAAAAAAAATATCCTCATTGTAACAATTATGTAAGTTCCCTTAAAATAACATCATTAAGTCCTACTTGAAGGTATTATCCATTTGAGTTTTATATATTTGTCATAGTTTTATCTATCAAATAATACCTTAAAGGATCAAAGAAAGAACATGGACATAGATTACCCTAAATTTCAACCTGAACTCTTGAATGCTTTGAAATTCAAAGAGAGATTAAATATTCTTTTTCAGTTTCATTAAAAACTGAAATGCCTTTTAAAGGAAAAACAAAACAGTGATAAAGGCATAAAACTTCAAAATAGACCTTTAAAACACAATTATTAGTCTTAATAATGATACTATTTTACAAGTGAACTTTAAATTGGAACAAAATGCAAATTACAAATTTTCTCCAATATAATTATAATGCAACCTATAACTTGTAAGGCCTTGTAAAAATATCCCTTAAGGGGTGCACACGTGGTAGCAAGGTATTGGGCAAAGTTTAAAAATAAAATTTTATTAAAACTCTTTCTTCCAAGTTCAACCCATTCCTCCACCATCCAGACAAACACACTTCTTCTTCTTCTTCTTTTCTTTTTCTTCTTCCCTCCACCTTCCATCTACAATAACTCAAAATCTAATCGTTTGTTTCTCAAATTGAAGCTACCTAGGCCTTCCGGACTTCAAAAGGAGCATTTCTCCCGATTGAATCTTCGTTTCCTCCAACGGGTAAGAAAACCCCTTTTCCATTTTTCCCTAGGGTTGTAAGCACGTGATTTCTTGCTACAAGCAACCCATTTCGTTTTCTTCCATAATCTAGCTTCTAATTGGTTCTATAATTCATTTTCCATCATCAATTGATGATTTATAGGTGATTCTCACATTTTAGGGTTTCAAGCAAGTGGTTTAGGGTTCTTCCTTGAGTTGGCCGTCCACACTAGAGGTAAGGGGAGCTAGTTCTACTTTTCATTTTAGTTGTGTGATGTGAATGCATGATAATTTTTGAAGTGGTATGTTGTTGGAGGCATGAAAATTGATTCTGGTTAACTTGAAATGCATGTATGGAAGGGTTTAATATGTGA
>NW_014543977.1:314929-321792 GCF_000741045.1 Vigna radiata var. radiata | reverse complement strand
TAGGTTGAGGAAAAACTAGTGTTTTGAGTGAGTTTAGAGGAAGTGAGAGGGTGTTTTTGAGTAACTGAGGTCTAGGGTGCAAGTGGGCAGTGGGGACAACTTGATTGAGTCATTTGAGACTTGTTTGAAGTGCTAAATTTGCTAAAAACAGTTTACAATTGGTAAATTTTGGTTTGAGTCTCTACGTTGTGAAATTGGAGATTTTAGGGTCTAAAACAATGCATAAATACTTCATAATGTGTTTAGAAAGAGTTAGGATCACTTAAACAAGTTTAATTCAACCTGTAGGATGAATTAGGGGTGGAAGAAAGGCATAAAAAGGCCTAAAACGAAATGAGAGTGGGTGAGTTCTACAAAATCTGCAGAAAACTTGCATAATCCACGCTGGGCGCCCCCTAAATGGCGTTGGGCGCCCTTCAACACGCTGTTTCTGCTGTCGTTTTTGTTTTTGACGTTTCGGGAGTTTCAGATGTCCGTTTTGGACGTTCTTTAGGTCGTTCTAGGGGTTTTTGACCCTTCCGAAGCCATTGGTGAGGGTCTTAAGGCTGTTTGAATTACTGAAGTATTGATAATTAAAAGTCCTAAAGAAATTTGTGTTAATAAGTGTTGGTTTTGTGAAAGTATGTAATGTATGAGTTGTTTTTATGACATGGTTGATGTTGTATGATGGTGTATGGGTTTGGTATGAGACAATATAGTAAGAATGCACTTGAATGACTATGAAATTTTACGTTTGATGAATCAAAGTGGTTTATGAGGTACATTATTGATTCAAGAAGAATATCATATGATTTAAAGTGGTCGGATTGAATACGAAATTAAGATCTCTCGGTGAGATCAATTAGTGTATTGAATGTATGTAACAGGCTTCCACTATGGGGGGTTATCCCTAACACTCTAACGGTCTTTCATTCTCACTTAGAGAGGATTGACGTGTGTGGTGAGAGTAGTGGAAGGTCTTAGGGTAGGCGCTATCACTGGAGGTCTATTCCGCGGTAACGGACCAGCCTTGTGTGTGGTCGAGTGAAACCCCTCGGCAATGGCTTTGCAAAGCAGTAGAGGCCACCACAAGTGCACAACCCGCCCCAACTCTATATACATTCTTAGTCCGGATGAGTCTAGAGGTCTTTATATGATAGGATGATTATTTTGATGTGTTTTATGAAAATAATGTCCATGTTTATGAGGATTCGCAAGTTTATGTAGGTGTGGAGGTTCCCAGAAATATTAGATTGAATTGGATTAAATTGTATGTTTATTCGGGACCTAGCTCACCCTTGCATTGTATGTTTGTATGTGTTTGTCTTCCCCCTTGCAATGATCATCCAATCCTTTGGATGTGAGCAGTAGGTGATGAGGTACCCTTGGTGATACACAAGTTGGTAAGGGAGCTGATTCTAGGCCCAAGAGGGTGTCTAAGAAACCGTTGGGTTGGGATGATTTCATTCATCATTAGTGGATTACGTCTGTTTGACCTTTTTGTCCAATACTGTTGGTTTTCAATAGTTCTAGAAAGAGTTGGTTAGGATTTGTTATTATGTTATTTGGCCTGCGTGCCACCTGTCCTAGAGAATATTTTGAGTCATCAGCTTATATGTTTGTACTGTGCATTGGAGAGGAGGAGAAGAAAAAGTATTTCATTTCTTACCTTGCCTTTTCTGAGGAGGCAGCCTGACCTCGAATTCAATGCTTTATATTTTTAAGTATCATTTGGTGCTTTCATTGTTCTTTTTCTCTATGGTTGAGGGTACCCGTTTCACGCTCCTTTCTAACAAAATCGATGAATTGCTTTCTCAGATGTCACTTTTTTCTACTCAAATGACCGATATGCATAATCGACTCTCTCTTTTGGAAACTCAGCATACCACTCCTCCTTCTTCCCCGCGCCATCCTCACTCCTCCGATAATACCTCTTATCAGCGCCACTTCTTGAAACTAGACGTTCCCCGCTTCGATGGTACAGATCCAGTAGGGTGGATATTCAAGATCTCTCAATTCTTCGAGTATCACAATACTCCGGAAGAAGAACGCATTACCGTGGCTTCCTTCTACCTTGATGGTGCTGCCTTAGCTTGGTTCCAGTGGATGTATCGGAATGGTCAGATCCTCTCATGGCCTCACCTCTTACAAGCTTTGGAAGCCAGATTCGCCCCCACTGCGTTTGAAGATCCTAGAGGTAAGCTCTTTAAGCTGTCCCAAACTTCCTCTGTTTCTGCTTACCTCACTGAGTTCGAAGCCACCGCGAATCGCGTCACGGGTTTGTCGCCGCCTTTCCTTCTGAGTTGCTTCCTCTCCGGTCTTAAGTCGGAGATCTGACGTGAGGTGGTGGCACAACAGCCTCAATCGCTGTCCACGGCGGTGGGCTTGGCCCGGTTACAAGAGGAGAAGTTGTTGGATATCTCCAGGGTGCAACGACCTAGGCCACTCAACTCTTGGTCCTCTCCCCCGTTGACCTGCACCGTTACCGTCGCTCCACCGCAACAACCACCACGAGCTTTTCCTCCCTTGTTGCCTACTCCTACTCCCAAGACTCGTTACCGCCAATTAATTGAAGCTGAGATGGCAGACCGCCGTGAGAAGGGGTTGTGCTTTAATTGTGATCAGAAGTATTCACGGTCACATCGGTGCCCAGCTCGTTTCTTCCTTTTTATTTCTGAGGAAGATGACCCAGTCAGTGGCTCCCTTCCGGATCCACCGTTTTCAGATCAGGACCTTGAATTGGATACCTCACCTGTGGACTTGTTGGACCCTCTAGCCCAAATCAGTTTACATGCTTTATCGGGTACTGGAGCTCCAGAGACACTCCGATTAACGGGCCACATTGCACATCACCTGATCCGTGTGTTGGTAGACGGGGGTAGCACACACAATTTCATCCAAAGAGAAGTAGCTACTCGTTTTGGGCTTGGCCCAATCCCCTACTGCCCTCCTTAAGGTCTTGGTTGGAAGTGGGGAAGAACTGGCGTGTACACAGGTTTGTCCTTCAGTGGAGTTATTGATCCAAGGGCATTCGTTCCACATTGCTCTTTACGTGCTTGATATGGGCAGATCCGATGTGGTTCTTGGGGCCCAATGGTTAAAGCAATTAGGGCCCATTTTAATGGACTATCAAGCACTCACTATGAAGTTTGTATTCAACCAATCCCTTATTGAGCTTAAGGGAGATTCTGGACCGCAGCCCACCTCTCTTTCCCTGCATCAACTCAAACGGGTTGCTCGAGCAGATCCAACAGCCCAGTTTTTCTCATTGGTGGTAAGGCCTTCTTCTACTCCAAACACACTTCCAGATCATCCTAATCCTAAAGTACGTGATTTACTTTCTTCCTTTACATCACTTTTCTCTGAACCCTCTTCTCTGCCTCCACCCCGAAATACTGATCATGCAATTCCATTGTTCCCTAATTCACAACTAGTCAAAGTTCGGCCTTACAAATATCCGCATTTTCAGAAACTTGAGATTGAAAGACAGGTTTCCAAAATGATTGCCTCTGGTTGGATTCAGCCAAGTTCAAGTCCATTTTCTTCTCTGATTCTCCTTCTGAAGAAGAAAGATGGATCTTGGCGTATGTGTGTGGATTACTGATGACTTGGGCCCAAGCCCATCATGGACCCATCACTAGAAGCATGGCTATGAAGCTCCAACAAGAGCTTGAAGACATGGACACCAAGAGAAGGGCACATCTGTCCACATCACTATTAAAGTTGCTAGACACACCACCATTCTTTGCTAAGCACACCCATGGCAAAGTCATTTTATTTTCAGCACCAAAACACGTGTGTACTGATTTTATCACATTGTAAATAAGCCTTTCTAGAAGGCCAGCACCTGCTGCACATGGAATTATAGGTGGNAGCCGATCCACTCTTCATGGGTCATGGAATTCATGCACACAGCCAAGGGGGTTCACTTATAAAACCCATCCTGGCAGCTTTGTATCACACNTTTGGATATTTGAGAGAATAGATACGCTGAAGCATTTCCAGCGTCTTCTCTCCACCGAGAGTCATATTCTTGTGCTTCTTCCACCTTATCCTCTAGCTTCCTTCCAATGGTGAAGGCCTTCTGAGCTAGATCCATGCCACCAAAAGCACTTCCAACCATTTCACCGAATCACACTAAACTTCATCAACTGCACATTCAGTTTCAAATCAGTCCATTCATCCGCTGCTACTGTTCTTTGCCTTGGAAGCTCATAGATCTGAACCATAGCTCAAGGATGGAGCTATCATTTGGTATTCAGAGCAAGGTTCAAGAGGCAACCGTGAGCTAAGCCATTCTTCCTTTCATTTTGTTCATTTCCGTGTTGTTCTGTTCCATTGTCACTGCCTCTCAATTTTTTTTCAATTCTGTTTCGATTTAATTTTGCGTTTTTCTGTGTTGTTCTTGTGTTTTCACTTTTCCTTAGTGCTTGTTGATCATTTTAATCGGTGAAAATCCTTTGTTTGAGTTCAATTCCATCTTCAATCTCATTTTTCCAGTTTTGTCAAGTCATGTGCCTATGTGCAGTTTTAAATTCTGTCATCAAGTGTTTGATTCTGTTCCAGCAATGTTTTTTGTTTTCAAACGAGTTTCCAGTGCTTGTGTAGCCAGATATCAACCTAGAAGGCAATGAGACAATGTCTAGCCTTGGTGATATGTGCTCAAACATGCCAAAACTTGTTTCTGTTTTCACAATTCTGCACAATATTTCAAAAAAAAACTGGTACAAGTGCTATAATCTGTTTCAGACCAGATTTCTTGCTTATTAAGCTTTGTGCAAATTTCTTTAGTATTGTTAAGCATTGCTAGAGGTGTACAAATTCATATTACTCACAGAATTGGAAAATGCATGGTTGAGTTCATCAATATTGTGGTTTCAAAGTTGTCTAGTTTCTGTCAAGTTTTTTTTTCACCGTGCTTGATGTCCTTGTTTGAGTTTAGGTCATTTAATATTTCCTAGCTGATATTCTACAACTAGATCCAGTCATTTTAGGACTTTCTTGTGCTTTAATTGAACCAGCCAGCTTTGCTTCCATCTAATTGGTTTTAAAATGCTGCAATTTTCACAACTTTTCTGCATAAATTGGCAACTGCTGATATGTTTCTGAGATTCCACGACTGCATCTACAATTTCATTGTTTCATCACGTGTATTTTGCCATTTGGAACCTAGATACACTATTCATTTGGTCACTTTCCAGTATATATGTAGATTTACTTTTTAGACCATCCAATTGTGCCTTAAATGAAAGTGAACCAGTAAATTTCTAAGCTGCAGTTTGTTGTGACTGTTTCATTGCTTGAACACCTTTAGTTTGTTGATATTGATGTGTTTGAAGCATCCTTTAAGCCTTAAGCACACTGCCTTTCATTTTGACCATTGCAGTTACAATTGTAGAGCCATTTTCTCAATTTTGTGCAGTTTTGGTGCCTTTAATTCTGCATAAATCAAAACTGCCTATGTTCCTTGCTGCATTAACTTGTTTCTGAGCAATTTTCCATCACTATTTTGAATCCTTTTTCATTGATACAAGTCTGGTTTAAGTGATAATTCAAAAGTTGGATACTAGAGTTGATTATTTGAAGTGCACCATGAACTGAACATGTCAAATTATGATATACTCTGAATCTGTCCAAAATTCTCTGTCAAACAAGTTTAAATTCGTCAATTAAATCTGTTTGTGCAAAGATAATATGACTGTAATCAGTTCTGTGCATGTTCACTAGTCAATTCATCCATTTTTGAGCATCTGCTGTTAGTTCAAATGAGTGCTGCAGAAATTACACTGTTTTGAAGCTTGATTTGGTGCATTGAACATCATTTGAATGTTGTAGCAAAAGCTGGAATCCATATAAAAGAAATATAACATTCAAAAGAATTGAATTGAAAGTTAAAAAGCTCATTGGATCCGTGCAACATAATTTCGAAAATCTGCACAAAGTAGAATCATAAATTTGGCACCAAATTGGACTTTCATTGAGACCCTTTCACAAACAGATTGTCAATTCTGCATAGTATCACTAATTTGCACTTCATTTCGACTTGTAACTGTTTTATTGCTTTCTAAATCTACTCTAGAACATTTCTTAAGTTCCTTTTGCTGTGTTGCCGTGTTCATCAACCATTTTCTTGCTTTAAAGTCATTATTGGCACTCTTGCCTACCACCTGTTTGTTAAAAGGTGTTGTAGTGCAGTTTGTTTGTGCAGCAAAATCTGTGAACCTGATTTTCTGATTCCAGTAATTTTTGAGGATTTGTGATCTGGTTGAAGTGTCATCACAGGGGAAATTGATCCAGCTGAGATCCTAAACCATTGGTAGCACATTAGGGAATGGATAAGTGGCGGAAAACATAAAGGAGCTTGACTCTCGGTGCTGCAGAAACTGAATCCGGAACTGCATAATTGCTGCTACAATTGTTGTGTTTGTCAAACCTGATCCTGCATCCAAAATTAACAGCTCCACTTTCAGCAACTGTGAGAATTGTGTGCTGTCACAATATCAAGCAGAATTTATTTGAGAGAGGCCAAAGTTGCAATTGTCCACACCCTTCTCTTTTCCTTCATAAGTTGAAAATTTTTACTTTCTCATTTGTGTAAAAGGCAATTTTTGAAAGTGCACATATTCAGATTTGATTGCAACTCACATAGTCAAATTGATTTTTGGAGCAAATCTGAATAAGCTGGTCTTATTTTGTTTAGTTGAGCATTATTTTGGACTTGTATAGCTAGCTAAAATGCTGTTTCGATACAGTACTATTTTGATCAGTTTGGTTATTCTTTTCTAGCTGTTCAAGTCACCAAAATTTGTCCAACTGACTCATTAATATTTTGATCAANTTGGAAAAGATGTTGTTCTTGGTGTAATCTATTTGTGCAGGTGTTA
>NW_014543977.1:298319-312512 GCF_000741045.1 Vigna radiata var. radiata | reverse complement strand
CTCTAGCTTCCTTCCAATGGTGAAGGCCTTCTGAGCTAGATCCATGCCACCAAAAGCACTTCCAACCATTTCACCGAATCACACTAAACTTCATCAGCTGCACATTCAGTTTCACATCAGTCCATTCATCCGCTGCTACTGTTCTTTGCCTTGGAAGCTCATAGATCTGAACCATAGCTCAAGGATGGAGCTATCAATTACCGCGCTTTGAATGCCATTACGGTCAAGGACCGTTTCCTACTTCCTACGGTAGAGGAGTTGTTGGATGAATTGGGTTCTGCTCGATGCTTTTCGAAACTGGATTTGACTTCAGGTTTCCATCAAATCCGCCTTCAACCCTCTGATATTCCCAAGACAGCCTTCCAGACTCACGATGGACATTACGAATATTGTGTAATGCCATTCGGATTGTGCAACGCCCCGACAACATTCCAATCTACCATGAATGATATTTTCAGGCCTCTATTGCGTAGGACAGTTATTGTCTTCTTTGATGATATTTTGGTATTCAGTGTTGACTTTAATCAACACTTGACTCATTTGCGCTAGGTATTCGAGATTTTGGCAAGTAATAGTTTCTTCTTGCAACCTCACAAGTGTTCCTTCTTTCAGACACAGATTGCATACTTGGGGCATATAGTTTCTAATGGGGGAGTGTCTCTCGATCCTGGAAAAATTGAGGCTATGGTTAAATGGCCAGTTCCTACCTACACCAAAGGGCTACGTGGGTTTTTGGGTTTGACCGGTTTTTACCGGAAATTCGTTCGTCATTATGCAACCATAGCCCAACCTCTGACTGATCTACTTAAAAGGGGCAATTTCAGTGGTCCACCCATGTTCAGAAGGCTTTCGACTCTCTGAAATCTGCTATGACCAGCATCACAATCTTAGCTTTGCCGGATTTTGATAAGACTTTTTATGTCCAAACAGATGCATCAGGGACAGCCATGGGTGCAGTTTTGACTCAAGACAATTGACCAATTGCTTACTTTAGCAAGGTGTTCTGTCCTCGATTGTCTAAGTACTCCGTGTACGTCCGAGAGCTCCACGCCATCACTAGTGCAATGAAACGATGGCGACAGTATTTGTTGGGACACTTTTTCATCATTTAAACTGATCAGAGGAGTTTGAAGGAGCTATTGACGCAAGTCATTCAGACCCCGGAACAACAACATTATCTTGTAAAGTTGCTGGGTTATGACTACGAGATTCAGTACAAACCGGGGAGATTGAACGTGGTGGCGGATGCACTTTCGCGATCCGATTGTCCACTTCAGGGTGAGTTACATATGCTCTCTACCCCACAGTTTGTGTTCTTAAATGAGTTGAAGGAATCACAATTATTGGACTCTGAATTCATTCTTATGGGGGATAAAGTACTGTCGAATCCCTCCTCTTATCCTCTTTTTCGTTGGAATGGCGATTTGCTTCTGTATCGTGGAAAGATTTGGATCAGCAATCAGTCCAAATTTATTCCCTTACTGTTATGAGAATTCCATGAGACTCCTGTTGGGGGTCATGCGGGGGTCAGCAAAACTTTGAAGAGGTGCTAATTTTTTTTGGGGATCCATGGCTAAGGACACTAAGGCGTTTGTTTCTCAGTGCGTCGCTTGCCAGCAGACCAAGTATAGCACAACAAGACCTGGGGGACTCTTGCATCCTTTTCCTATTCCTTCCGGAGTGTGGGAGGATATCTCACTAGATTTTGTGACCGGACTTCCGCCATCTAACGGTTACACGGTGTTATTGGTAGTAGTAGACCGATTTTCGAAGGCAGTCCATATGGGGGCACTTAATTCGGGCTTTACAGCTTACAAGGTGGCAGAGTTGTTTGTCTCTATGGTGTGTAAACATCATGGGTTGCCAAAGAGCATCGTTTCAGATAGAGACCCAGTTTTCATTAGCCGGTTTTGGTCTGATTTATTCAAGTTCAGTGGAACGCTCCTTCAGATGAGTTCCTCATATCATCCTCAAACGGATGGGCAAACTGAGGTTATGAACTATTGAGCAATATCTGCGTGCCTTTGTTCATCAAAAGCCAAGTCTTTGGTTCAAGTATCTTCCATGGGCAGAGTACCATTACAACACTTCTTGGCATTTTGGGTCAGGAGTTACTCCGTTTGAAGTGGTCTATGGAAAGCCACCCCCATCCTTACCATCATACATAGAAGGTACTTCATCAAATGCAGGTTGTGATGTTGTCCTTTCTTCTCGAGAAGAGATTTTGTCCCTTTTACGTCGCAATTTGCTTAAGGCACAAAGTCGCATGAAGAAACAAGCAGATTCGAAACGTAGGGAAGTGGTTTTTGAAGAAGGGACATGGGTTTATTTGAAACTTCAGCCATATAAGCAGGTTTCCATTTCTGGTCACAAGTATCATAAGCTAGCCAAGGGCTTTTATGGTCCTTATAAAGTTATTGAACGCATCGGACCTGTGGCTTACAGACTAGAGCTCCCTTCATCATCCAAAATACACAACGTTTTTCACTGTTCAATGCTGAAACATCATGAAGGGCCAATTCCTACTCAGTTTGACCTCCTTCCGTCTGACTCAGTGGATAGCAGTCCCTTGATCACCCCTCTAGCAGTTCTGGATTTGAAAACAGTGCCCATAGATGGCACCCCTACGCGTATGGCCTTGGTTCAATGGCACGGGCTGTCTCCGGATGATACTTCTTAGGGAGAAGTGGGACGAACTCAAACTGATTTATGACCTTGAGGACAAGGTCCTTGTCGAAGGGGAAGGTATTGATACACAAGTTGGTAAGGGAGCTGATTCTAGGCCCAAGAGGGTGTCTAAGAAACCGTTGGGTTGGGATGATTTCATTCATCATTAGTGGATTATGTTTGTTTGACCTTTTTGTCCAATACTGTTGGTTTTCAATAGTTCTAGAAAGAGTTGGTTAGGATTTGTTATTATGTTCTTTGGCCTACGTGCCACCTGTCCTAGAGAATATTTTGAGTCATCAGCTTATATGTTTGTACTGTGCATTGGAGAGGAGGGGAAGAAAAAGTATTTCATTTCTTACCTTGCCTTTTCTGAGGAGGCAGCCTGACCTCGAATTCAGTGCTTTATATTTTTAAGTATCACTTGGAGTAGGCGTTGGAGACTGAGGAAGATCCAACCCCTAATACTTAGGACGTTTATTAGTTCTTATTTTAATAGCTTGTTATTTTTGGAAACACTCTCTAAACATCCTTGGATCTTTAGTTTATTATGTATTTTGGAGAACTCTTATACTTGTATTTAAATTTTAAATTTCAGTCATATTTTGGATGACTGTATATATTTAAATGTGGTTATCTCTATATCTTAACTGTTTTCACATATTATAATAGCTAAATCCTATTATATTATATGTGAATATGATATTTTGTGATGTCACATAACTCATTTCTAAAAATTAGTAATAAAATTAACAAAGGCATTTAAGGTTATTTTGTTTCCAGCATTAAAAATTACATGAAAAATAGAAGAAATAAAATTACAATACGACTAGTCAATCCAAAATGACAAAATTAAGAGTGGCTGACTCAAGATTTAACTAGTGCTTGCCTGTTACAGTAAAACTTACGAATTTTACTCATCGATTTAATTTAAATAATTCATTACCTATACATTGAGATGTACAGAACGAATTCAACAGAACTCGAAATACTTTTAAATTAAGTTAAATATTCTATATGTAGCGTTTTACAATTCGAGATGTAATTACCTTTAAATATTTTTCTAAAATTTATATATTGTATAATAATGAATTTTAAGGCACAAATATATAAACACACGCGTATATATATATATATATATATATATATATATATATATATATAATATAAATTCAACACATTTAAAGAGAATATGAGGATCGGCAATGTACCATCGCTTACAATGTCACGAACATTTAGAAACTACAAACAGAAAAACCATTATAGTACTAAAATTGGTAAAATGAATTTTTAACTTTAAGCCATATTAATTTTTTTTATTTGAAAAAAATGAGTCTTTATTGGTTCAGACCACTTGAGCTGTGTTATTTAAATAACTCAACGGTGCCTTGTTAAAATAACGCTGTTTAACTTTAATCAACTCACACAAAACACCCAGTTGTAAGGGACATTTAAGCCAATTTTCAATCAGGGAATCTTGAAACCTATTATGCCATTATCGAAGACGGAGAAAGAGGAACATGTATTTACACACGATATGTCCGATATTAATATATCATACAATTGATCGAATATTGTGAATTTAGTTTCATCATTCAAGTTGTAGCAATACGAAATATAAAGATAGCTCGAAAACATTAGTTTTACCACCACAAACAAGGCCCAAATAGTGGACAGCTTCCTCTTTACCAGCCTGCCTTGATTGCCTGCGTTAGAGGCCATCACATACGAGCACAAATTAATTTATACATGAATACCATAACCAGAGTATCAATGAATCAAACAACAAATCAAGCTAGCCAGGATAAGCTATTCAGTAGTATACACAGCTATCATTTTGGTAACAGATAAATTCTCATTTTGGCTATTGAAGTCAATGCAACTACAAGCTGCACCTTATACACACACACACAATGACCCAACACTAGTTCCAGAAATACGATGCATTACACTAAAAAAATATTTACAAAGGAGTATATCGTCATAAACGGATCCAAAACCATATTTTCAACTGACATACAAAAAGAACCAATTCAAACTGATAATAAGTTTGTATTATGCATAATGAAGCACAGACTACCATGACCTAAACAAGATGAAAGACGATAATGCTTTCCAATCAATAATATTTGTAAGTATAGGATGAATTATGACCAAGGTTTGATACATTTGATCAAAATGTTAAGATTGCATGTTTAATATCAAAAAATTGTAAAGGATGGTCCAGCTAAAGCCAACAAAAGAAATATTAATTGAAGTCAAATATATAATAATTACTGGGAAATATAAGATTTATGATATCAATAAATCAAATTGCAAGACTATTTGAAGAATCATACTACCTAGAACTTGGTGAGAAATTAAAACTACTCCTCCATAATGAGACATACCTCAACCAGGATTTGAGACAGTTCAACAAAAGGCATATAGAGATAAATAATCCATTTCTTCAATACAAACTTTGTCACTAAAAGCAACAATAGCTTGAATATATCACTGAATTAAATCAATCAGATATAATAGCATACCTGTACATGTATTTATCTGTTGCATAACTATTTTCACAAATAGCATGCCTCAACTGTCTTCGATTTCTCTGCTGCCCCCGCTACCATCACGTTCTATGTAATCAGCAGCATCATGCGGACTTTCAGCAGGCTGTATGATCTTACCAAATAGGAGGATTGAACCAGAACCAACTTTGGTGTTGCAATGCCTGGTCCCAGTAAACTCTGTGTCAAAGGAATGTAAACTACTCTGGCTATGTGGTGACATGTCATCTGATTGAGAACTGCTAATGTTTAGATCCGTAGAAACAATTCCCAAACTTTGCACTGTATTGTTCCCAAAGGAACTACTACCCATGTACAGATAAGAGTTATCGTTTAAAAAGTTGGAAAAACTTGATGCAGAAAATAGATCATGCCTGGCTCCCTGCATGCCAGCAGGAAAAGTATCATAACTCAACAATTTTTTATCCATATTTCCCATTGTTGAGTTAGAGAAACCTGTCATAGGAAAGAAGGGGTCTCCCTCCCTATCACTTAACCGTCCAGATCCCTGGTCAGCTCTAAACCTTTTTGAAGGGGAAAACGCTGTATGAAGTGCAAGTGAGGGGGAAACAAGTTCAACCTGCCAAGGACTGACTCGTTTTGCATTTTGTAAGACTTCAGGTTCATCCCAGTTAACCTATGATGTTGAGATCATAGAAAATGGTAAGAAGGCGACAGCAGTCATTTCAGATAGATCAATCATAAAACAAAATTTTCTAAGACAAAGGTTTCTTATCAATTAAAAGAGTATGCCATCACAAATGACATAATACCAGGATACATTGACAAAATATTACAGGAGAAAAAGAACTCAAAATATAAATGGAAATAATAACAATCTGTATTTGAAAAAGAAAAGAAACTACCAGTTAAACAAAACAATATCACCGTCAGAGGCAGAGCTTAAGCATAGCTCAATTATCACGGGCTAAACCCCAGAGGAGAATATTTGGATACAAAGAAAAAAAAAACGCAATACATTTATAGATTCAAATGAGAAAATGTTACATCTTACCCTTAGTCGTAGTAAAAACACAGATATAATATATCTTAATAAACTTGAAGTACAGCAGGTTTTCCATTTTCTCAGCTCAACCTATTTATGAATAAGGTAAATATAAACTGTCCAAAAACATTAGGTAGTATCACGCTTCTATTTTCTCTTTTCATTCATACTGAAGGGCGAATATTTTCTGCATTGCCCTTACTCTAAATCTGTTCTAATGTAGCCACGAAGCGCTATTATTTAGAATCGATCATAAGAAAAGATGTACTTTCCTTACCCTCTAGAATAGAATCATCCCCATATGCATTGAGTGATAATCACATAGGGTATAAAGCAAAACAATTAACCCTTTCCAAAAAAACTTTTAAAATAAAACTCGTAAGTTCATTCCAAACAATAAGTTATCATAAACCATATATCCTTTGAGAGCACATTAAAATATACCACTTTAAATCTTATTATGGTAACTAATAAATACTTTTTTTATATTTTTTACATAATAAACGCATGGTTTTCTAACATAAACTTTCCATTTTTTGTTTTCCAAATAAAGACCAGTTGCTAGTATTTGGAAAAACTTCGAGAGCACACTGCATAATCCCATCCTTTGTTTCAGCACAGGAAAGACACTGTCCGGATCAACTTCTAACTTAAGGAAACCTTTCAATTGGGATAAGTATTTGATTGCTAACCTGAGAAACATGAATGAGCTTCCAAAAATGGTCGAGTGCATAAGTTAAATTTAACTAACAAAAACATTTAACTCATCCTATTTCTTTGATTATTTTATTTTCTTCTCCAATAAATTTATCGAAATCGGCTCAGTCACACATTTAACTCATGAAATTCCTCAATCACAAAGCACAATGCAAACAAAAATACCTGAAGCATGCGCCAAGGTCCATTATCAGAGGCATACGCAGAAATCACCGTCCCTTGAAACCACGTCATCCTAGAAGAATCCTCAGTCTCCATTCCTATCTTCACTCTCATTCCACCCGCCCACGCGCACCTCATCGCGTCCTCCACAACCTCAGCACTCACCACAAAATCCGCAAAACCCGCCCTCGGATAATACACCACCTCAAATGGCGCGTTCCGCGACACGCACTCCGCTGCGGCCTTCACCGCCTTCGGCGATACTCTCCCCGTCGCGTACCGTGGAAACCCCTCTCCCTGCGCCGGCGGCTGCTCCTCCTCCACAGGAGAGGATGAGGAGACGAACCGCGTCGCACGGCGGATCCCGACCGAGACATTCCCGTCGAAGTCCTTGACAAAGACAACGGAATCGCCGGCTATGAGCTTCTTGTGGTTGACGAACTTGCTCCAGCCTGTTGTGAAGAGGTGCCGACGTGGTGTACCGCGGTAGATGTGGCGAAACCGCCACGCGACGCCGTGGACGTCAGTGACGGAGAGAAGCTGGACCGGAGGATCGGCGCGGAAATCGAGCGGAGGGAAGACAGAGTCGGCACAGAAGCGCGGGACGGAGAAGCCGCCGCCGTTGTTGGCGTCGGACGGTGTGAGGATTTTGGAGAACGAAACGACGCCGTTTTGGAACTCGCGCTCTTCGTCGTCGGTTTGGATGTTGCTGTCGTCGTTTTGGTTGTTTCGGTTGAACGGGTGAGGGAGTGGAGTGAGGAGGAGCTTGGCGAAGACCTCGTCGGAGAATGGATCAGCAAGCAAATCACGGGAGGACACAAGGCAGGGAACGAAGGGGAGGGAACGGAAGGGAGGGGAGAGAGAATGTGACGGAGAAGCGTGCTCCATGTGGCCCTGCGGGAAGTAGTAAACCCTAGAATGCAGCTTCGGAATGTGCACAGCGGCGCCGGCGCATGCCCTCCAGATTTTGGGATCGACGCGGCGAGGGTTGGGCGGAGACTGTGGCAGAGGCATGTTGAATTGAACTAGAGAAAAAGTGAAGTCGGAGTAGGGTTTAACTTTTGAGACATGAGAAGGGGAATAAGAAAGTGACGGAGTGTGCCACTGCCACTGCTAATATTGCAACTGTCCGCGCTTTTCTCTCTCTCCAACAGCAGTTGTCGTCTATCGAATTCGGAACGAACGATTCTCGGTAGTCGGTTATGTTTTCATTTATTAGAAAAAAAGTTAAAGTGCATACTGCATTTTATGACTTCTAATTTCTTTCTTTTTAGTTTCTTACATACTAAATAAATTAATTTATCTGCAAACTTAATATATTTTTAAAATGATAATACATTTTTGAAATCAATTAATCTCTTTCCCAAAAATCTCACACAGCTCAAAGCAATTAACATATAATTGCTAAAATTATATAGCAATTGAAATAATTATAGTTACTTTAATCAATATAAATATAATAAATTTTATAGCGTTTGAGTTAATTGCACATTTCCTTATCTGAGTTGATTTTCCATGAATAATTTAATTTCTTTTTTTAAGCTTCCTAATAGTGCTTTATTGGAACTAATCGCGGGTGTGACTTTCAGTGTGTGGATGGTACGGAGGAGGAAAAATCATGAAAGATTTCAATGCAGCATTTTTATTCAGGTTGCTATATAGACTATAAGGTATTATGTTCAGTTGAATGGGAAAAGTTATAAAATTGGTATGAATAATAATATGATGGATTTTGCTGTTTTTGATTTTTTTTTTTTTATATTAATACTAGATTGGGGAAGATATATTTCATAAGTTGTCTTAGTTGTAGGAGTCCAAGATCCGAACACTTCAAACTATTTCTTGACCTCTCGATCGTTTAACCAGAGCTCAATGCTTTCAATGAACAAGCCAAACGATGGAGACCTGCAAGGAAACATTCCGACGCTTAAGTCAGCAAAGTCACCAGTTGATCAAAGTATTTTAATCAGAATCAAGTCAAGTACCTGGCTAACATGTCTGTATTTATAGGCATTTAGGCCCAATAATGGGCATTTAGGCCACATCGTGTAAGTTTCCTTCTCCACAATACTCGCTCATTACTAGCCATCCTTTGACGCCGTCTACAATCCTCCCATGATTGGAAGATCCCCTCCGGTCTTCGTCCTAACTGATCGATCAACAGTTTCCCCTAATCGGTCCATCACTTCTCCCAAACATAACATACATAAGCCTCGAGCGACATTGCAAGTGAAGGGGTTTTATATAGAAATGCAGACTGTTACGATTGTTTACCTATGGGCCTGGAGCATTACATAATCCCCAAATCCCCACGATTACACTTGCACGGAGGGTTAGGATTTATTTGGGCTTTTTTCAAAGTTGTACTCGAAACGTCGTTTCCTTCTCGTCATTGGATCTTATAAAAAAGAACGACCATGATGCGTCCTCTGAACCGTTTTTCTCAGCTATAAATAGGTTGAGGGTCCCCCTTCATTTGCATCGCTTTCTTGCTCTGAATCCCCTTCCCAATCTTCGTGTATCACAAGGTAATCCCCTTCCCAATCTTCCTATATTTCAAAGTAATGACTTCTTCTCGATCAACCGATGAGTCTGGTGATGAAGGTCGGGGGTATGCTGATGATGTTGCAGCTTCGTCATCGTCATTCGGGTTTTCCTCTACTAGCCCCTCCAACTATCCTAACCGGCGAGAGGTTGTCTACGAAGATGTCGAATTTAACGTAGACAACTCTCGGGTATGGTCTTCTCTCATTCCTCCCCCTGCAGTGCAGGGGTATGACTGGGCCCCTCATGAGGTTCAGAGTTACCTTCCCTATTTTATTACCACCGCCTCCATAAGACATTTATTAGAACGAGTAGATTTACTGGCTGATCTCAGAGATGTCGATGATTACTTTCTAGTTGTGTTGTTCGAACGAACGGGCCTATCATGGTCGGGAGGGATACGAGTTAGATTTCTTCTACGTATACATAACTTTATTTCGTGACTTAGGTGTAAGGCTTCCTTTCTTTGAATTTCAAATGGGTGTTTTAAGAAAGTTAAATATTTTTCCAGCCCAATTGCATCCGAACGAATGGGCATTCATGCAGGCCTTCAGTGTGCTCTGCACCGGTTTACTTATAACCCTGACCCCTGCCTCATTTCTCTACATCTTTCGTGCCCTACCAAACGCCAACAGATCTTGGATATCACTGATTCCAGTAAAAGATAAGCAACTGTTCACCTCTTTCAACTCCTCATATAAGGACTTTAAATCAAATTTTTGTAAAATAGCCACACAAGAGCCCGGTCGGCCAAAATATTTTTTCGACGATGGTCGTCCGAGATTTCCATTCTACTGGACACAAGACCCGAATCGTGTGGACTCGTGGGCCAAATCTGATATCACCGAGGACGAACTTGACGTAATAAGCCAAATCAATCAGTTTCCCCGGAAGACCTCGTCCCGCAAGCTCATAGATCTTTTTGGGACCGACACTCTACATGCTAGAGTGTTTGATAAGTTCTTCCCCTATCTTCCATTCGCTGATCGGTCAATAATAACTTTCTAAATTTGTTTCTTTATTGTAGATTTCTTCGGAGGAATGGAGCAACATCAATCATTTGTACGCATGATGGCCCGCAAGAAGAAGTTGGGAAAAGTTGGAGAAGGTACGTCTTCTCCTGCCCAGCAAACTGGATCTACCAGCACTGTCACCCACCGTTCGGTGAATCCTGCCTTGAAGGTTGTTGATACTCAGATTCCTGCTACTGACACAAAACCCATCAATCCCGAAGCTGCTAAGGGTGAGACTAAAAGGAAAACTCAAGAAACATCTCCATCTCCTCCAAAGAGGCGAAAACGAATGTCCCCTTGCTCACCGGACCACTGGACCCGAACGTTCATGTAGCCAAACATTTACAATTTAATCTCAATGCTGAGGAGAAGAAACCTTTCAAAGGAATGAACCCAGTGAATCTTTGAACATGGCCTATGAGCTCATAGCTAAGGCCAGTGTTTGTATGAACTATACCGTTGGGACGAACAAACCATTGTTGGTGGCTGAATTAGAGACCGCCCTTAAAGATTTGGAAACATTGAAAAAGGAGAACACTACACTCTCCCTCCGTATTGAAGAAATTACTAAGGCTGCTGAAGACGATCGGGTGAAAGTTGCCAACTCCCTAAAAAAGGCTCAAGATGAGGTTACTCAGCTCAAGCGGTCTGCCGACACCTTGAAGCTGGACCTGCAGAAAGCATCCTCCCAAAACCAAGAATTGATCAAGGAGAGAGATGCTGCCATAACCAATCAGGACAGAGTGGCAGTCGAGAATGCAGCGTTAGGGGATGAAGTATGCAAAGAACGCCAGCGTGGGTTCGACCAAGGGATCGCTCAATGTTATTACTTCTTCAACACTCCCTTGGAACATGAAGGATTTGATATTTTGAAAGTTTACGTTGACGACAAGCTCGTCAAGCTTTCAGTTCAAGAGTTGCCCGAGGCCGAAGTGAATTCCGCCGATGTCGCCGAGACCATCCCTTTAGGCATACCGATCGTTGCAGGAGAAGCAATCAACAATTCTTCTATCAATCAAGACCCTAAAGCTTAAACTTCAAAGTTCCTCTATATATTTACCCCAGTTTGTAATATATTTTGTTGTCCAAACATTATCATCTGAACTACTTTATCCGAACATTGTTTTTAATTTCTATCTAAATAACTTTTTTGCTCATTTTCTGCTCCTTATACTTCGCATTTCGAAGATCTACTTCTCGCATTTACATAAGCGTATTTTGTTTTTTCCCCTATCGGGCTACGAATCACCTTCTTACCCTCCCCCCGAATGGTTGGAGGCAGGAGTCACTTTCCTGATTTCCTGCCTTGAGCGGGGATTTCTGAAGTCTTTTTTCTTACTTCCCCCACGAACGACAAGTCATTTTTTCCCCCGAACGGCTTGAGGCATGAGTCATTTTCTTGACTTCTTATGTTGATCGGGGATTTTTGAAGTCATTTTTCTGACTTCGCCCCGAACGGCTTAGGCAGGAGTCATTTTCCTGACATCCTAGGGTACTATAAAGTCATTTTCCTAACTTTCCCCAAATACCTTTCCACCGATCGTCCTTGTGCAGAGGTCATTTTCCTGACTCCCTGCGTTGGATGGGTATTAGAAATTCATTTTCCTGACTTTACCCCGAACACCTTTCCACCGATCGTCCTTAAGCAGGGGTCATTTTCCTGACGCGTTGGATAGGCTATTACAAAGTCATTTTCCTGACTTTACCCTGAACACCTTTCCACCGATCGTCCTTGGGCAAGGATCATTTTCCTAACTCCCTGCATTGGATGGGGTATTACAAAGTCATTTTCCTGACTTTACCCTGAACACCTTTCCACCGGTCGTTCTTGGGCAGGGGTCATTTTCCTAACTCCCTGCGTTGGATGGGGTATTACAAAGTAATTTTCCTGACTTTACCCCGAACACCTTTCCACCGGTCGTTCTTGGGCAGGGGTCATTTTCCTAACTCCCTGCGTTGGATGGGGTATTACAAAGTCATTTTCCTGACTTTACCCCGAACACCTTTCTACCGATCGTTCTTGGGCAGGGGTCATTTTCCTAACTCCCTGCGTTGGATGGGGTATTACAAAGTCATTTTCCTGACTTTACCCTGAACACCTTTCCACCGGTCGTTCTTGGGCAGGGGTCATTTTCCTAACTCCCTGCGTTGGATGGGGTATTACAAAGTAATTTTCCTGACTTTACCCCGAACACCTTTCTACCGATCGTTCTTGGGCAGGGGTCATTTTCCTAACTCCCTGCGTTGGATGGGGTATTACAAAGTCATTTTCCTAACTTTAACCCGAACACCTTTCTACCGATCGTCCTGAAGCAGGGGTCATTTTCCTGACGCCCTGCGTTGGGTTTAAACTCTACGCCTGCAACATCTAATCACCCAAAATATGGCATAATCATCTGATTTTATTAATGTTAACAAATAGCAACTACATTATTAACTAAAATAAAATTTAAGGTGACTAGCGTTCCATGTGTTTGGTATATGCTTCCCAGTTAAGTATGCCAGACGGTATGCTCCATTGCCCAAACTTTCCCTTATTCTGAACGGTCCCTCCCACTTTGCTGCAAGCTTTCCATGGTCTTTTATCTTCCTAGCCTCCGGCGCTTTCCTCCTGACCAAATCCCCCTTAACGAATTGCCTTGACCGAACCTTCGTGTTATATCTCTGGGACATTAACCTCTTTTGTGCTTCCACACGCATAACTGTCATGTCTCTCCGCTCTTGTAGCACATCCAAATTAGCTCGTCAGTGTTCTTCATTCACTGTCATATTTTACAGCTGCCTATGAATGATCAGTTCTCCCACTTCCACAGGTAACATGGCATCGGTCCCGTATGTTAAGTTCAACGGCGACTCACCGGTAACACTATGAGGAAAACATCGGTAACCCCATAGTACCTGATCCAACTCCTCTACCCACGCTCCTTCACTTCCCCGAGGCACTTCTTTAGTTCCTGTACGATAACCTTATTAACCGCTTCTGCCTGGCCATTTGTTTGGGGATGCTCCACCGAACTTGTTACGACATTGATTCCTAAGTCCTTATAAAAGGCGAGGAGATTTTTGTCTATAAATTGACGACCGTTATCAGTAAATATCGTTCTTGGCAATCCAAATCGACAGATGAGCTTCCACACAAATTTCTGAACTTGTGTCGCCGAAATTCTGGAAAGAGGCTCGGCCTCAACCCATTTTGTGAAATAATCAACTGCCACCAGCAGAAATTTTATTTGAGCCCGACCGGTCGGGAATGGACCTACTGTTGACGGATTGGCAAGTGTACCAAATCGTACAAGTAATATAAATGGTAAGACTAAGTATCGTTTTTCCCAAGGGACTCGTATGGCTTTCTCTGTCGTTTGAATTATTATAATAAAACTTGAAAAATCAAATTTAATAAATTGGAATTTGAGGATAAAAATATTAACATGCAAAATAAATGTTGATTCAATTCACAAGTGAAAACAATGGATGNATGGATGTTGTTGGGTACTAACAATTTCATCTATTCCACTCTCTCTTACATACTACC
>NW_014543977.1:292736-297726 GCF_000741045.1 Vigna radiata var. radiata | reverse complement strand
AGAGAGCAAAATTAGGTTTGGCCGTCTTCCCCTGTCAAAAGAATGACTCTGAATTCGTAGTAGGGGTATATATAGGTGAGGAGCGCGTCAAAATCAGGCCCAAGTCCAGCGAGCCACCGCCGGGCGGTTTAAGTGTGCCGCCCGACGGTTTGCCACAATCTGCCGCCACCGCCCGACGGCAATCGCTACCGCCCGGCGGTTTCCCTCAGTGCCTATTTCCCTGCTTACTTCTCGTCCTGGACCGCCCAGTGGTTTAAGTGTGCCACTGGGCGGTACTTCGACTCTTCAAAACTTCATTTTTCTACTCTTTTCTTGAGTCAACGACCTGTATCTTCAACTCCATTCTTACTTTTCTCAAATTAGCTACAAAACAATGCCAAATAAGCATAAAATCGCTAAAAACAACTTTTGACTCTCTCCAGACTCATTTATTGAGTTTTGCTTGATTCTAAGCTCATTCCGAGTAGTAAAGGGTGTAATTTGATCCAAATTGACATGTGAAAATCACTGTTTTTCAACCTTCATCAACACCCCAAACTTAGAATTTTGCTTGTCCTCGAGCAAAACAAAACAACACACAAAGCAAAACTTGGCTTTACATTGTTTCATCCAATGCCTCAATAATCCCAAGGTACATGACAAAACAACTCAATTCAATATCCTCAATGAAATCCAAAATAAGATGTATGCATGCTTTCACTCCAGAGATTGCACAATAGATGTTATACACTATGAATGATCAATCCACTAAGCAAAAATGTACTCATGAAATTTAACACTTCAAACCAAGCAAGTGTTTCACTCAAGTGTTTAAGGTGACACTCCAACTCTCTATTGTTCACAAGTCACATGAAACAAAATTGCCATTCNTCTCAAACAATCAACATCTTTACATGCAAATGTCATCAAAAGGACTTGTCCAAGGCTTGTAATGAGGTTGGGCTAACAAGAAAGAATTGGTTTTTCTAGAATGCAAAATCCTTGAGTCAAGAGAACTATTAAAATATTCAACAATTAAGCACAACTCTCTTCCTTACCAATCTCTCTCATTCCCAACTTTTCCGTTTTCTTTTTTCTTTTGCATTGAGTTCTTCTTCATGCTTTTCTTCTTTTCTTTTCTTTTTCTCATGAATTTTTCTTTTCACGACATTTAAGCTCAATGCTTTTCACTTGTTTTTTTTTTTCAACTTTCCCCCAACAACCCCAAACTTGAACCTTTTTATCACATACAATTAAGCTCATCCCAACTCAAGGTAAAGAATTTCAAAACAAGGGTTCACACACTGTTTAAGGCTAAGGTTCAAAAAGGGTAAAATATTTTTAAGCACTTTGGGTGAAAATTTGGCTAGGGAAGGGTTTTCAAAAATGGCCTTGATCATATGACATTCACATGCAATTCAATCGATCATCAAAATTAAGGCAATATCATCCATGTTTTTCTGTGAGCAATACATGCAACAGTAAAAACTCTAGAGCTCAAAATCTCACACACATGCTTCCTCACACATAATTCATTCATACACCATGCTTAGCATCATGACCGCAATCATAAATTCATCACCCATCTATTTTATGGATATCATCATGCATTACAATTCATTTCTCTTTCACATCAAATAATCATCAAGTAGATTCATCAAGAACATCAGGTAGTCCAACACTTTCAGAGCAAGTAGTAAAGCCAAGAGTATAGAAATAAAAATAAAAATTCAACCTATTCTATGAATTTAAATAGAAACAAAATAAACAAATAAAAGAAAGAAAACAAAAGTGAAAGAAAGAAAAACTAAGTCCTGTCTATAAACATCCATCAGTAGATGTCTGCACTCAGCCCATGCTGTCATCGGAGTCCTCTTGACTCTCATCATCTACGTCCTCAAAGTTCTCCTCCTCAGTGTTAGGAGCTCCAGCTGCTCCAAAACCACTACTCTGTGCTTGCTGCTCAGGCCAAGCCACAGTTGCATGAAACTCATCCATGGTCCACCTGTGTGCTGGTGGATGGTCATATAATCCAACGATCATCTCAGCTGTCGTCACCTGCCCTCTGTGAAGGGCCTCCATCCGGGCCTCCATCATGGACATATACATGTCCCTCATCTGGAAAGGCTCAACGTGCTGAGCTGGTACCTCATCGGGCACCTATTCCTGCTGATCAGCAGCTCTCCTACGCCTTCTCCTGGGTGTTGCCCCTGCTGCATGAGCTGCACCTACTACTCCAGCCACAACACAAAACTGGTTGAAATATGCCGCATCAATGGCATTCCTGAGTCTCTCAAATGGGAACTACAATGTTCACCCCAACCCGCTGGCACAGAAAAGTGATCAAAGAGGGATGCCCCAATGGCATCCCGCTGCTAATAGTCATGGCACAGGTCCTGATCTAGTCGGCGATGATCTGGCCGACATTCACCTCCATTTGTCTCATGAGACAGAAAATAAGACGAACTCTATGACTGGTGATATCAGAGATGTGGGAGCACGGCTGGATGTTAGAATGGGTGAACGCCATCCAGTATCTGGCTAATGGAGTCATATCCAACCGTCGAATGTTTATCGGCGCACCGCTGGCGTTAGTCTGAAAGTGTCTTCCAGGAAGACACACAACCTCCTCAATATCAGCTACATCATTAAGCACACCAGAATATGCTGCATACTGGCATCGCTCCCCTGGCCACTCTGTTCCTAAGAAGCTGTTAATGGTATCGGGGTCATAACTGATAATATGCCCCCTCACGAAGCTCCTATATCTCCCAGCAGCCACCTCTCCTCTGGGTACTGCGTTGGTGTAAAACTCCTTCACCAAGTCCACATTGACAGGTGCCGGATAAGTGGTTAGTTTCTCCCAATCTCTCCTCAAAATCTCCTCCTCAAATTCAGGAACCAAGTCAGGTAGAAAGGAGGTCTTCCTCTCCATAAACAACCTCTTTTCTTATACAGTGGGAAAGTGTTCCTCATGTTGCCTGGAAAGGAACCTTTGAGAGTCAAATCCTCTTGAGCTCTCTGGCATCTTCCTTTTGCCTGCAGTGTTTCTTGTCCGGCGCGATGCTGAAGCCATCTTTGAGTGGAGTTATGAATGCTAGCAACAATTACTCCAATAGATGATGGAAAACTCTAAAAACACACTCACACCAACAAAAACCCAAAAATGAGCAAGAACAAAACCCTTTTTGTGAATGGGTGTTGAGAAAGTGTAAGGAAATCTCTCTAAAACTCTCTAGGAAGTGCAAATCTGGAGCAAGGAAGCAAGGAGACCGCCTAGCGACACTCAAAGGGGAAAGAAAAAGTGAGGAAGTTCTAAAAATACCCAGCTCTTAAAGAGCTCGGATTTTTGTCCGCCGCCACCGCCCGACGACAAAGTGGTACCGCTCGGCGGTGGCTTAAAAATTTTCCTTCCCTCTTTTCTTGTTTGGCTCTTTGTGGTTTCTCCTGGTGACTCCTGATCTATGCCCTAGATTTTCCAATCACAAGATTTTCCTCACTCAAATGCATGTGCTCACACAGAAAATAATACACAAAATTTTGAAAAACAGAAACAAACAAAGAAATTCAAATAATGAACAAGCAGTTCAGAAAGTCTCTCCAAACACCCATCAGTAGGTGTCAAACTTCTTTGTGCTTAGTAACTCCTTCTTCTTCTTCTTTATGCTAAACCTCTTCAAGAAATTGATCATACCAAGCACATGTTTCCATCCATCAATCATAGGAGCCTTGATCACTAATCTCTCAAAGATCTCCTTGAAATACTTAACCCTATTTTCCTTCCTAGGGTTGTTCTTATTATGAGGAAATGGTTCTTTACATGATTTTTTTCTCTTTTCTCTCTTCCTCTTTCTCTTAAGTTTCTCCTTCATTGACCTTCTCTTTTTCTTTTTCCTCCTTTTNNTTNNTTTNNANTTTTTTCTTTTCTTTCTTTTACTTTTCTCAACCATGGCTTTTCCTTCCTCGTCTTTCTTCTCATTCTCATTCAAATTTTTCATTTCGGTCTCCTCTATGTTTTTCTCAACAACCACTTCTTCTATTTTTGCTTCCTCTTCCAACATCTCTCGCTCTTCTTCTTCTTTTTTTTCCTCATTGAGAACATTATCATGTGCACAGATAGTTGCTTAAAATTCTTCTTTAGGGTTGACTTCAGTATCAACCCTAATAATGCCCAAAGCCCTCAGAGCATGAGAGTGTTGTTCCTGCAATAAACGTGCTTCTTTTTCTCCCAAAGTTTCTTTGCAAACAGGAAATTGTTTTTGTTGTAAATGTTGTTGGGCTTCTCCCAATGTTTCTTTTGGTCTAGGGACTACATACTGCCGCAAGAATTTTTGGACGTCCCCTAACGGTTCTTTTGGTACAGAGAATAATTCCTACTGCAAACGTTCTTTAACTTCCCCTAACGTTTTTTTTCGCGGAGAGGACCGATGCCCTAAGTAGTTTCGATATATATTTGAAAAAGGATCCCCACAGTGGTTGAAACTATTTTGGTAAAATTGAGTGCCTACAAAATCAAATTCTTGTCCAAACTGCATTCTGCAAAAATTAGGCACAAAACCCTAGAAAACATTTATTAGAACAAAAATAAAAAATAAACATAAAATCAAGTCAAATTCAATCAATCCACACTACTAGAAAAATAAACCTCGAGTCCCCAACAACGGCGCCAAAAACTTGTTGACAGATTGGCAAGTGTACCAAATCGTACAAGTAATATAAATGGTAAGACCAAGTATCATTTTTCCCAAGAGACTCGTATGGCTTTCTCGTTCGTGTGAATTAAAATACTAAGACTTGAGAAATAAAAATTAATAAATTGGTTTTGAGACAAAATATATTAACATGCAAAATAAATGTTGATTCAATTGACAAGTGAAAACAATGGATGGATGGATGTTGTTGGGTACTAACAATTTCATCTATTCCACTCTCTCTTACATACTACCCTTGATTATTAGATTGATTAAATTTTTATGCGACTTTCTTAGCCTCCCCTTAACCCGATCCCTCG